>NC_037688.1:59183439-59402501 GCF_003255815.1 Theropithecus gelada
AAAAAAAAAAAAAAAAAAAAAAAAGTAAATAAAAAGAAAAAAAAAAGAAATCAAGCACCATAAAATTTCACTTTATTGACGGACTTTTTTTTTTCTTTTTTTGAGACAGGGTCTCACTCTGTCGCCCAGGCTGGAGTGCACTGGCACGATCTTGGCTCACTGCAACCTTACCTCCTAGGTTCAAGCAATTCTCCTGCCTCAGCCTCCCAAGTAGCTGGGATTACAAGCGCCCGCCGCCACACCCAGCTAATTTTTTATATTTTTAGTAGAGACGGGATTTCACCATGTTAGCCAGGATGATCTCCATCTCCTGACCTCATGATCTGCCTGCCTCGGCCTCCCAAAGTGCTGGGATTACAGGTGTGAGCCACTGCACCCAGCCTGATAGACAAGTTTTACGGCTAATTCATGTTTAACAGAATGTTCTAGTTCTGAAGTGGCATGTCTTCTCTGGGGATGGAAAGCAGCACCTGCCTTGAAAATATTTCAGATCACAATCTCGACTTTACTCTCTGGGGCACAGCTAAGAAGATGCCACCAGGATGCCGGAAAGGCCCTGGGCTAAGCCGTGAGGAAAAACTTGGCTTTGTGGAGAGACCCTGTGACCTGCTAAAGGGGAGAACATTTTTCCATGCAGTTGAAAATGAGATTAAGTTCTGTAACTTTCACAATGAAATTTCAGCCTTATAAGCCCTGGTCTGCTTTCTAGAACACACAGACCACTAAAAGTCAGTAAAACAGAAAACCAGAATGTTAAGACCTCATCAGGAAACACAATCTTGAACATGTGCACTCAGTTCCTGTCACTGTGGCCAGCTGACAAATACAGCTCACGTGGCGCAAAGGTAGGAATGATCTGTGCTCAGTTCGCGTCTATTCCACTGGCAGAACACTAGGCACTTTCTAAACTACAACTGGGCCGACGACCACCAAGAAGATGAACAGGGTGTTATAGAACATTTAACAGAAGGTAGATCTTGTCTGCAGGTGTCAGACAGGCCTCTTGGAGTGAGCCACATTTGAGCTAAGCCAAAAGCCTTGGAGTCAAATTGGATCCCTCAGTCTCACCCCATATCCACTCTGCCAGAACATTCTATCAACTCCACCTTCAAAATGAGCCCAGAATCTGATACATTCTCAGCACCTCCATCACCACTATCCTGATCCAAGCACCAGCCTGTCTCACAGGGGACACCCCTATAGCCAATTAACTGATCCTGCCTCCGTCCTTGCCCCTGCAGTCTGCTCCTAACAGAGGCGGAAGCAATGCTGTTAAAACCAAGTCAGGCCACCTCACTCTTCAGTTCCAAATGCTCCAACAGCTCCCATCCCACTGAGAAGAAAAGTCGGGTCCTTACGAGAGCCTCCCTCGTGTGACCTGCAGCATCTGCCCCCACCTCCTGCGCCCATGCTGTCCCAGATCCATCCTGCACTCCTCCCCATCCCTCATCCTGGTCTTGTTGCTCCTGGAACAGGTCAGGCCGGCTCCTGCCTCAGGGCATTTCTACTCTCCTGCTTCTCTCTGCTGGATACTGCTTCCCCAGACACCCACAGGGCTCACTCCCTGCCCCCTGCAAGCCTTTCCTCTCCACTGACCTCAGTGAGGCCTTCCCTGGCCACTCCATCTCAGATGACAACGCCTTCCAACACGCCCACTGCATCTCCCACCATCTTACATGCCACATACTGTGCTCATTTGTTTCCTGGCTATGCCCCACCCACTCCCACTCCAGGAACAATGCTCCACAAGAGCTGCATCCTGTGTTTGGCTCACTTCTGCACTGGCAGGGTGGAGGACAGCACCTCCACAACCAGAGCAGGTGCTCAACAAAGAATGTGGAGCGAATGCACTAACCTAGCAGATAATGTGGAACTAAACAGGCAAGGGAGGGTGGAGGAAGCATTCCAGGCAGAGGGAATGGCATGCTCCAGGGCCCCGAGGATGGAAGAAACAGGGCACATTAGATGAACTGAAGGGATGGCGGTGATGGGGGAGGGAAGTATGGTATGAAGTGAGGCTGGGGAAGTACACAGAGCAGGCCGGGGCCTGTAGCCCACGTAAGAAATGTTGGTCTTTTTCTAATGGCAACAGGAGGCCATTAAGCTAGGGAGTGACACGATCAAACGGGCCTTTTACAAACCTCTGGCTTCAGTGTGAGATACAGATTTGGGGGAAGTAAGAGTGATTGGGGGAGCCCATTTCGGAGACTAGTACCATAGTTCAGATCACAGACGACAGAAACAGAGGTTGAGGAAAGTTGATTCCTTTCCTTACTTAGCCAAATAATTCCCTCATCCCCTAAATACTTAGTAGATAAAAGTTAACAGGTCTGGGTGACTGATTGCATAAGAGGCAAAGTAAAAGGGCAGTTCCAAGACGATGCCAATTTTTTTTTTTTCTTTTTTTTTTGAGACGGAGTCTCCCTCTGTCGCCCAGGCTGGAGTGCAGTAGCACGATCCCAGTACACTGCAACCTCTACTTCCCTGGTTCAAGCGATTCTCCTGCCTCAGCCTCCCAATAGCTGGGATTACAGGCGCACACCACCATGCCCAGCTAATTTTTGTATTTTTAGAAGAGATGGGGTTTCACCATGTTGGCCAGGTTGGTCTCAAACTCCTGACCTCAGGTATCCACCCGTCTCGGCTCCAAAAGTGCTGTGATTACAGGTGTAGGCCACCACACCTGGCCTTAACTTGTGAACTGAATAAACCATGGCACCATTCACTGAGTTGCAGGTTGGGAATGGCAGGAGCTGATATGAAGCAGTTTTGGAAATAGTGAACTGGAGATAATACTGAGACATCCAAGTGGAGATTTCCAGCTGGCGGCCTATCAGGTTAGAGTGAGCAGATCATGAAAAGGTACAGTATGTATGTCATGCAACAAAGTGCAGATGTTTACCTTGCAGCTGATGGGGAATCAAAAGGTTTTTAGGTGAGTGACAGAGTAAGATTTGCAATCCTGACAATCACCCTGGCCAGCAGGTAAGAGCGCATTGCAACAGATCAGGTGAGCAAGGGCTATGGTTGTGGAAAAGAGAGGAAGACGTCCCTTTTGTCACTGACCCCTCTCCCACATAGCTGCCTGGAATTTTTCTAAAATACAAACCAAGATCACATCAGTTCCCCACTCAAAATCCCTTAGGATAAAACCCACACTCCTTGGGACCTTTCGTGATTCACTGTCTGAACAGCTTTCTAAATTCTAACGTGCTACCCACTCCCTACTCTCTGTCAAGTTCGCCTAATATACCACTCTACTCCAGTCTCCATGCCTTTGCTCCTGCTACTGTCTTCTGCCTGGCAAGCCCCAGTTTCCGGTTTATCTCTTTGTTTTTTGAGACAGGATCTCATTTTGTCACCCAGGCTGCAGTGCAGTGGCGCAATCTCAGCTCACTGCAGCCTCGACCTCCTAGGCTCAAGTGATCTCCCACACCAGCCCCAAAGCAGATAGGACTACTGGCATGCACCGCAACACCGGTTAATTTTTTCTTTTTTTTTTTTTTTTTTGTAGAGAGGAGGTTTCCCCATGTTGCCCAGGCTGGTCTTGAACTCCTGAGCTCAAGTGATCCGCCACCTTGGCTTCTCCAAGTGCTAGGATTACCACCTCCTCCACTGCAGAAAAGAGAAGAGTGGCACTGACCTCGAGGAGCTGGCCTGGTGCTGCGGGCCAGGGCCTAATGTTGTTGGAAGCTGGCTGGCACCCACAGGAAGGCCATGTTGTTCTCCTGTTGGACATAAACAACCATGCAGACCACCCACACAAGCGCACTCTGCATCACTGATGACAGGAGACGAAACGAGACCACCTCATCATTTTGTCTAAGCAGAGAAAAATCAAGGTCACTGTGCCACCCACGGAATACCAGACATCTCTTTCTCCCAGCTGATAGAAGTGACTGCGGTTTCTTTACATGTTACAGCTTTAGCCTTACTCCAGCCAAATCTCCTTCCAGAAAACAGAGAGCTACTGGATAGAATTTTCCCACCTCCTTTCAGTACTCAATACAGAGAAAATCCGACCTTCCCCCAAATCGCCCAGCCAAAGTCCAGATCCTAAATGTCTAACACCCTCTTACTGATGGGACCCACAGTTTCTCATGGTGTGAGTTTTCCCTCCTTGCAATAAGTAATAACCCCAGCTTGCTTAACTACAGGTGTGTTTCTGGTGGTCTTTACTGGAGGAATTCACAACTGTAAAAGTAAGAAAAGATGATTAAGTTTCTTGGGGGAAGGCCGGGCGCGGGGGCTCTTGCCTGTAATCGCAGCACTTCGGGAGGCTGAGGCAGGTGGATCACCTGAGGTTAGGAGCCCGAGACCAACATGGTGGTCTGACCAACATGGTGAAACCCCTTCTCTACTAAAAATACAAAAACTAGCTGGGTGTGGTGGGGGGTGCCTGTAGTCCCAGCTACTCGGGAGGCTGAGGCAGGAGAATCGCTTGAACCCAGGAGGGAGAAGTTGCAGTGAGCCAAGATCGTGCCACTGCACTCCAGCCTGGGCAACAAGAGCCAAACTCCCTCTCAAAACAAAATAAAAAAAGTTTCTTGGGGGAAGTTAAGGGAGTCTCATTCTGAGGGCTCCCATTTTCTATGCTGAGCAATAGCTGATATTATCTTGAGAATAAAAAAGGGGTAGGGTAAATCAGAAGTCTGAAGAAAGTGAAAAACGTCTGAATTAAGTATCCGGAGAAAGGGAGAGTGAGTTGATCTGAGAAACAAACTAGGATAGTCAGGTTCTGTTAAGGGCACAGGTGCGGTTGGCTGACATGATTGTAGTGGCACCAAGCCACCCTACTGTGTGATTTCTAGCACCTGTATTCAAGGCAAAAATGGATAGTTTGGTTAAACCAGCATTTTGGGTCTACTAAGACCAAAGGACAAGGAAGATAAATGCACTGTCAACAGAATTACTGAGGGATGAAGGATGAACTCTAAGTAATCAATTAAGAGGTAACAGCAGAGGGAACATCTAAAAGATAGAGAAAACCACTGAGGTGCTAAGAAGAAATGGGCACAGCATGGGAAACAGAAAATAACTGGTCAAGCAACTTGGAAAAAGGGGTCAGGGCTGCAGAGTGTTGCACTCTCATCTGTGAGGCAGTGCAGGATCAGGATAAAAGCACAGGGTATCACGGTGGGAAAGGGTGACAGAATCAGATAGGAAGAGGTGATTACTACAAATCAGGTGTTCAAGAAATTGAGTGCCCCATGCATAGGCTCCATGTGGATGCTGAGGTCACCTAAGGTGAAGTCATGTGAGGTAGAAGACACTGTGGGCCAAGCACCCCAGTCTTCCATGAATGAGGTGAATGACCAGAAGAAGGTGAACAACAGCAATCAGGAGGACTCCAGCTGGGCAGGAAGGATCTCCATGGAATGAGACGGGGGACATACACAGGAGGACACAAAGCTCAAACCCCTGATCCTGAGATACACAGGGGATGAGAAGAATGAGGAGCCACAGGAGAGGGCTTCAAGATGGGATATTCCTGGGGAAGGGTCAGGGTGAAGGCAAAAGGAGGGAGGGAATGGCTAAGGAGTGGCTAACAAAACAGAAGCTGATGTTGATTATCGGGTGGTAACTGCAGAGGACACAGTGAGGGGTTGGTGGGATGGCTGGGTCATAGGTAAACAAAACAGGGAGAACAGACTCAGTGGCATAGCATGATAGACATCATAAGGAAGGCAGAGAAGGGAAGGGAAGGAGAGTGCGCTACCATGAAAAGAGCTCAATTGATACCTATTGAGTCAAATGGAATTAGTGTAAACCTAATATATCCAACCAGAAAATTTCTGATACCACAAGTCCAGGATCATAATGATGATAACGGTTTGACGACCATGAGGGGTGGTGATGACAGTAACTACCAATTCTGAACACCTCCAGTATGCCAAGCACTGTTGCAAACACTCCACATTTCACCTGCACAGCAATCCTCTGAGACAGGTAACATCCTCCTTATCCCCAGAAGGGCTCTGTACCAAAGGAGGAAGCAAACTAAACAGAAGTAAAAGATTTATAGGTGCCCCAGAAGGCTGACTGGCTTTTTATTTTATAGCTACAACTCACTCAGGGCAGCAGGAACCACCCTAACTCATAGCTCCTGCAAATTCAGCAACTATAAACAGTGTTCAGCCTGGAGGGAAATCAAAACTAGCAATAATAATTTACTGAGGGCTTCACTTTGTGTCAGATCCTCTGCATCGATAATCTCATTTAATCCTGACACCCATAAAGGTTACCTTTATTATCACTGTTTTAAAAATGAAAAGACTAAGCTGGGCGGGGTGGCTCATGCCTGTAATCCCAGCACTTTGGGAGGCCAAAGCAAGCGGATCACTTGAGGTCAGGAATTCGAGACCAGCCTGGCCAACGTGGTGAAGCCCTGTCTCCACTAAAAATGCAAAAATTACCCGGGCATGGTGGTGTGTGCCTGTGATCCCAGCTACTTGGGAGGCTGAGGCAGGAGAATCACTTGAACCCGGCAGGTGGAAGTTACAGCAAGCCAAGACAGCTGTGGCCAATAGCAACTGAAAACCACAGAAGAAAAAAGGCTGAGTATAATCCACTCGAATTCACAAATTTCACAAGGGACTGCCTCTAAGACTTTAATACTTGTGTATTTATTGATTTAATCAATCACCACTTACACAGACTACATGCCAGACACTGCTCCAACTGCTCTACTAATATTAAATATCATTTTTGTCCACGCCCACCTATGAAGCATTATTATAGTCCCCATTTTACAGATCAGGAAACTGAGCCACAGAAAGGTTTAGTAATTTCCCCGACTTTATACTGCCAGTAAGTGGCAAAGCTCAGTTTGACAGAGTCTAGCTCCAGAATCCATGCTCTGAGAGTTTAGTCCCCAAGAACCCATAAAAAGTGCACGGTTTAAACCAACACACTGGTTTTCCCCACTCTACAATCACTATGTGGCCTCAGCCTCCTTCTCCCACCTTAAAAGCATTCTTTGAGCTCCCCTAACAGTTCACATTCCTCTGAACACTCTCTTACAACTTTCCTATTTTTCAAGCCTTTTCTTCTCACTTTTTTCTTTTTTTTTTTTTTTTTTTTGAGACGTAGTCTCACACTCTCACCCAGGTTGGAGGGCAATGGCGTGATCTTGGCTTACTGCAACCTCTGCCTCCCAGGTTTAAACGATTCTCCTGCCTCAGCCTCCCGAGTAGCTGGGATTATAGGTGCCCGCCACCATGCCCAGCTAATGTTTGTATTTTTAGTAGAGACGGGGGTTTCACCATGTTGGCCAGCCTGGTCTCGAACTTCAGACCTCATGATCTGCCCATCTCGGCCTCCCAAAGTGCTGGGATTACAGGCATGAACCACCGTACCCGAACTCTTCTCATCTTAAACATAATTAACAAAATTACAAACTCTAATGGCACTGCTGTATTTGTCAGCACTCAACACAAAAAAATCATAATTATGTATTTCATAAATAATTATTAGCTTCCTGTCTCTCTTTTCCAACCAAGCTGTGAGTTCCAGTATGTCTGACACCATGTCTGTCTTGTTCTTGATGTATTTCCACCACTGAACTTCTACTAAGCAGCCCAAAGTAAGGGCCTAGCACAAAGCTCTCGAAGATTTTTGTTGAATGAAAGAATAAATGGTGGACACTCAAGTCTCATGTTTTCTCTTTATCTGACATGTACCTCTGCTGGCTACGCCCCCATCTCCACCACCACACCCCTAATAGTGGAGACTTAGTGTGCTACTGGCTCTGCAAAGAGATATTAACCTGGCCCTGGGCGGGTTATTTCCCCTCGTCGTCCTGAGTTTCAGGTGCACAACAGGAATCATGCCAACCCCCTAAAGAATGCAACCTACAGAAGAGAGAGAACCTACATCTCTCATCCTCGTAACCCACCGAGGCTGGAGCTAGTATGTGCTTCATGTTGTCTTTCCAGCAGGGTTTAGCTCCAAGAAGCCCAAGGCCTCGTCTGCCTAGTTCAGGGGCCTGCTCCCATAGACGGTACCCAGGCTTGCCCTCTGCCTGGCTCACAGCAAAAGCTCAGAAAGGATTCGTTAAATACATGAAGCCCTGCTCCGTGCACTTCACAGGTGGGAAGCGAGGGTCGTGCGAGGCGGGGGCTGCATCCCTGCCAGCCTCGAGCGTATTCTTCAGACGCAGGCCCGCCTCCCACCTAGGCCCGCGCCCCAGATGCCGGCCCCGAACCCCACGCCCGACAGGCACCTCTTGCACAGGGAAGCATCTTCGCAGGTGCCGCGCACGCCCTCGTCGTCCGCGTCGCAGCTCGAGGCGGAAGAGCAGGAGGTAATAGAGGACTCCCTCTGCCTAGTGGCCATGGGCGTGGAGGTTCCGGGGAGCTGTGTCCGCCAGGGACATGGAAGCGGGGTCGACCGGCGGTGGGGGACGGCGCTAGTCACAGGCAGAAAGCAAAAGACGGTAACGCTCCACCTGGCTCAGCTGGCGCGGCTCAGTGACGCCGCCCACGCCGGCTGCCCCAGCAACCTCTCCGCTTATTGGTTCCTCTTCCGAGTCGCTCATTGAACAATTATCCTGCCCGCTCAGCCTACGAAGTTGCTCATTGGATAATTATTTTGGCACCGCCTACATAACCCGGAAATTTGACCATAGGAAAAAGAAACTAAACAGTAGAAGAGTATCGCAATCCTTTCTGGGAAGTGTAGTCTTACGTGCCTGGAGAAGTCGTCCGGTTTCTGCTGGCTGGTCACGAAATTTTATAGCTATAATTAACTCAGGGCGGAACAGCTAGCAGAATCCTCAGCGTTCGGGCAAAGGGCAGAGAATCCAACTAGAAGCAACAAGTATAAGTTGTTACGTTCAGTCCGGGCTCAGTGTCATTCAATTTTACAAAATTTTCTTGTGTGCTGACTATGCCAGCGACTGTGCTGAGGGCTTTGCACCCAAAATTGCCTTTGAAATGTAGTGAGGGGGGCGGGCGTGGTGGTTTACTCCTGTAATCCCAGCACTGTGGGAGGCCGAGGCGGACGGATCACCTGAGGTCAGGAGTTCGAGACCAGCCTGGCCAACATGGTGAAACACCGTCGTTACTAAAAGTACAAAAATTAGCCGGGCGTGGTGGTGGCCGCCTTAGTCCTGGCTACTCAGGAGGCTGAGGCAGGAGAATCGCTTGAACCCGGGAGACGGAGGTTGCAGTGATCCGAGATGGCACCACGGCATTCCATCCTGAGGGACAGAGCAAGACTCCGTCTCAAAAGAAAAAGAAAGAAAGAAAAGAAATGTAGTGAGGGAAGTAGTGTGTGGAAAAGTAATACAATAGGAAGCTATGTAGCAGTGATAATAAATGACCTAGAGCTACCAGGTAGCAGCATCAAGGGCTGAATCTCCGAAACACGATGTTTGTAAAGTTCAAACCAAGTAAAACTAATGTTGTTTAGAGAAACATACGCATACGGTAAAATACTGTACAGAAAAGGGCAAGACGAGGAAAATTTTTTTAAAAAAGAATCAGGATATTGGTGACCTTTAGGGAGCCGAGAGGGTGGCACACAAGAGGGGAGGGAGAGGCAGGGAAGGAGCACAGAGACACATCCTGAGTTTCTCACGTGGGAGTGGGTTCACGTGTGTCTGTTTCGTTATGATGCATATTCAAGATGTTCTGGATTTATTTTGTACTAAATCCAGTACAAAATATATGTATAAATTCAAGATGTACTGGGGAAGTCGCCTGGTTTCTTGCTGGTCATGAAATTTTATAGCTATAATTAATCCAGGGCAGAAGAGCTAGCAGAATCCTCAGTGTTCGGGCGATGGGCAGATAATCCAGCCAGAAGCAACACTTGTAAATTGTATATGTATAATGTATGTTTGATATACATTATAAATTGAAAATATGTTTGTATATTCCATTTTGTTATCTGTCAGTTGTTGGAAGCAGGGAACAGACATACTTTAAGAACTTTGAATTGCACTCATTTTTTTAAAAAGGAAAATAAACAACAGAAACCCAGAATACACACCTTGGGGTGAGGTCAAATATCAAATGCTAGCTCAGTATTCTAATGGAGGAACAATATTTCATTGATAGCCACAGTAGAAACGACAGAGGGGAATGGCTAAGGTTGGAGAGCTTTGCCAGGGGGAGTGCTAATGGGATAAAACACACCATTTTCTTGGAGTGGTCCTTTGCCAAAAGGTTAATACAAACTATTGCACAAGCATCGTCTCCCAGCTTAGCAGTGTCCACATTCCATGGGTGTTAGTGGATAGTAAGTGTTAACAGCAAGTACTATACGGTGTTAATCCCATAGTTCTGGACTGTGAGATTGAGGGTGACTGGAAGAAGGCAGAGGCAGATGGGTTCATACACTTTTGTTGTTGGACGAGCCTTTGATTCAAAATAGCTGGTGATTCAGAGGAATTTGGTTATCTCAAAGTCTTTTTCCAGCTAACCTCCAAGGCTACCTCATTCCATGTAAGTTCCTGGTTGAGGGTCTGAAAGTTTATGACAGAGGGGAGTCCGGAGATTGCAAGCTTAGCCATCTCAGGCTAAATGATACCTTAATGCATGAGACAATGCTGGGGTAGTCTTTGAACCATATCCCAGCCAGAGAAAGTTCACTGCCAACTAAACTGCATCTTTTGACAAAGTCAAGAGAAGAGTCATGGAAGTGTAAAAGCTCTTTGGACATTAATATTTGTGGGCCAAAAGTTAGGCATTCACCATGGAAGTTCTCCCCAAAAGGCTACAATGGACAATTGTTACTTTGACTCTTCAGTATCTCTTTCTTCTATTAAAAAAAAAAAAAAAAAAAGCTAGAGTGGGCTGGGCACGGTGGCTCACGCCTGTAATCCCAGCACTTTGGGAAGCCAGGGTAGGTGGGTCACCTTAGATCAAGAGTTCGAGACCAGCCTGACCAACATGGTGAAACTCCATCTCTACTAAAAATGCAAAAGTTAGCCAGGCATCATGGCGCATGCCTGTAATCCCAGCTACTCGGGAGGCTGAGGCAGGAGAATCGCCTGAACTCTGAAGGCGGGGGTTGTGGTGAGCTGAGATCACGCCATTGTACTCTAGCCTCGGCGATAAGAGCAAAACTGTCTCGGGGGGAAAAAAAAAAAGCTAGAGCTTCTTATGGAAAACTAAGCCTCTCTCCTTTCAGTCCACGTGAATCAAGAAAGGCTCCTTGGCCAGGCGCGGTGGCTCACGCCTATAATCCCAGCACTTTGGGAGGCTGAGGCAGGCAGATTATGAGGTCAGGAGTTCGAGACCAGCCTGGCCAACATGGTGAAACTCCATCTCTACTAAAAATACAAAAAATAGCCCGGCATGGTGGTGCGCACCTGTAGTCCCAGCTACTTGGGAGGCTGAGACAGACGAATCTCTTGAACCCAAGAGGCAGAGGTTGCCGTGAGCTGAGATTGTGCCACTGCACTCCAACCTGGGCGACAAGAGCGAAACTATCTCGGACAAAAAAAAAAAAAAAAGCAGCGAGGCTCCTTGCCTGATTCTAGGGGTGGAAACTTGCCAAGGTCTGGCCAACTAGCACCCAAAATCACCTTGCCATGCTTCAGAGGGTGGTGGGGACTGGGGGAAGTGCTAACCAGGTTGTTCCAATCAGAATGAATCCCAGGAGTTGAATGGAAGTTGCTCAGTTTATTAGCAGAGCTCCCTTTTTTTGCCACACTTGAACTTGGGAGGTGCCATCAGGTGTGGCCTATGTGTCTGCCACGTGGTCTCTGAGCCTCCCACCTGGGGGCAGCAACACACCATCCTAACCGGTGGGTGCTTGAGTTCCACTCACTGATGTTCAGGTTAGAACTTTTTGGTCACTGCATCTAGCCTTGTGATCATCACTAGCTGCTTGGGACAGCCATAGAGACACTATTAGAAAAGTGTGCCCCCAGCACAGTCCTGGAAACAATCCTTTGTGTTGTTTGTGGCGAGGAAGGAGACCATCATCCATCACCCCAGGAAGATTTAGGAATGGCTCCCTGCCTGTGTCCTAACAGTAACTGTTCAAGCCCGGGTAGTGATGTTTCCTGTGGCACTGTTGCCCTGCTGCTGCTCTCTGTTCTCCTGACCCCTAAGAAATGCACATCCCTGACAGTCAGTGGCCTAGTCGCTGATGATGAAAAAAATAAAATGGACAGGGAATGGCATTTGTTGTTCAACTTCCCTCTCGATGAAAAACCCCAAACCGACAACCCCGGGCTTTGTTTCAGTGTTGCTTGCATTCGACCAAGGGGCTCAATAGCCCCATCTGGACCCTAAACAAAATGAACTTACCTGGAGTGGACCCCAGCACTGGGGAGATTACCTGGCATTCCCGTGGGGAGGAGGATGACCACCCACGGGGCAGGCTGCTGGTCTCCCTTTCCCCATAACTTCCCTGAAGATTCACACCACGAGTGATCTGATGGAGACAAAAACCACGTGACTTGGACTTTGGAAGAGTGGAGGGAACCCTTAAAATACATGGGAATCCCACTAAAGTTCAATGTGGTAAATATTTGACTATTATAGTTTTGGCTAATATGTTCTGCCTGTTTCAAGAGCCTCTCAGCCACCATCTGCCCAAGGGTGGGTGGATGGCGTCGCTGAACGTGAGGTGTCAAGGGCTGGGGCAAAGTCCTGCAGATGCCGCTTTGCTCTGCGCTCTGCTCCTCGCGATCTTCTCCAGATCGGGCTCGTCGGGGCTCGGCTCCGATCGGTCCAGCTCGGCTCGGCTCGGTTGGCCTCGGCCCCGAACGGTCGGCCCAGAGGGTGGGTGGACGGCGTGCCGGAAGTGACGCGAGAGAGCAAGGTCAACGGCCCGGGTAGCCGCAGCAGACGCCGTCGGTGGCCTTAGCTGTGAACCCATGAAGGAGCTGTCTGGGTGTAGCCCTGCCTGCCAGGCGGAGCCCCGCGGGCTGCCGCTGCTGCTGTGAAGAAACAGTTCAACCTCATTAGCAGGTGGCCAACCTGACCATGGGCGGGTCGGCTCCGGACTGGACCACGACCCAGCCCGAGGCCAGCGGGACCCCAACTGTCGCTCAGTAGCCCCCTGGCCCCTGGCGACCAGCTGGGACGGGCCGCTGCCTCCTCTGCAGCCACCCCTCGAGTGCCCCCTGCCCATTGTCCCTACCCCGGCGAGTATTGCCCTGCGAGGTCTACACCCGATCCTTCTCCTCTCTTCCCGAGGACACAGCCAGCCAGGGACCGCTGCCCTGTGCTAAAACTCCAGTGACTTCTGTCCCTAACGCTGTGTCGAGCGCTGTGCTGTGGGGGGCAGCATTGTCAGGCTTTCCGGGTTGACCCGCTGTTGGGAGTCCTGTAAGTGCATGGTAGCAAGAAATAAAGGGATACATGAAAGCCAGTCGGATTTGCTTAGTGAATTTCAGAACGCCCACGAGGGAATTTGGAGGTGGTGCAGTCTCAAAAACCAGGATTCCTAGGAACTTAACTGCTGCTGCAAGTTCTTGACATTTAGAAATTTAGAATTGGGAGACACCTTGTGCCAGTTTAAAAAGTCTTCTTCCTCTTGGATTTAGAGACAGCTGCTTCTCCATGTTCCTTTGGTACTGCTTGAATGCTTGACAAGAAACATAGGCAAACAAAAATAATTTATATACAGAAGATGTGTGCTTATAGAGGGATAGCTAATGCACTGAACAAAACCTAGCTGTCATTAGATGGAGGGAGGTAACAAAAGCTTCCCAGAGATGAAAAATCTGAGCAGAGACTCTGTCTTCCGTCTTTAAACACTGCTTTCAAATACTACTTGTATTTGATTAGGTCTCTTGGTCATAAAGAAAACCCAAAACTTCCTCAAGCAAAGATAGGAATTAGTTGTCTCCTAAGTAATCACAAGAGTCGAAGAGTAGTGTGGCTGCAGATTTGGCTACATCCAGGGGTTTCAGTGTTTGGGCAAGTCCAAAGAGAGACAGTCCACTGGGAGACTCCCCAGTCTTCCAGGTCCCAGAGGGAAAGACAACTCTTCTCCCAGGCACTGTGACAGAGTCCCAGGATTGGCTCTGAATTATTCTGGGTCCTATACCTTTCCCCAGAAATGGACTTGAGTCAGCAACTCAAGCCATATGGACTGAAGTGGAAGAGTGCTGGTTCCCTAAGGTAAACTGGAGCACTGTCACCAGCAGGTGGGGAGAATGGATGGTAATCAGGCAAGCAATAAGGGTCATGATGTGCCTTTCGTAGTCCTGCTGAAAAAAGATAAGTTACTGTTTTGTTTTTTTTTAAGACGGAGTCTTGCTCTGTCGCCCAGGCTGGAGTGCAGTGGCATGATCTCAGCTCACTGCAGCCTCCACCTCTCGGGGTCAAGCAATTCTGCTGTCTCAGCCTCCCAAGTAGCTGGGACCACAGGCGCGCACCGCCACGCCCGGCTAATTTTTGTATTTTTTGTAGAGTCAGGGTTTCACCATGTTGGCCAGGATAGTCTCGAACTCCTGGCCTCAAGTGATCTGCCCATCTCGGCCTCACAAAGTGCTGGGGTTACAGGCATGAGCCACCGCACCCAGCCCCTTTACTGAAATCTTTAAAAGGTCTAATAGTAATACTCATCAACGCTTCTATGGCGTGGTTTGGTTTACAAAATGCTGTGCTAAACCTCCTGGCTTGGTTCTTGCCTACTGACAACGATCACTTCTTTCTTAGAAGAAAACGTAACTTGCCAAATTGCACAGCTACTGAGTGGTTGAGGCAAGACTTGAATCAGGGCTCCTTTTTCTTTTTCTTTTTTTTTGGAGACAGAGTCTGTCGCCCAGGCTGGAGCGCAGCGGCGAGATCTTGGCGCACTGCAGGCTCCGCCTGCTGGGTTCCATTCTCCTGCCTCAGCCTCCCGAGTAGCTGGGACTATAGGCACCCGCCACCACACCCCGCTAATTTTTTGTATTTTTAGTAGAGATGGGGTTTCACCTTGTTAGCAAGGATGGTCTCGATCTCGTGACCTCGCGATCCACCCACCTCGGCCTCCCAAAGTACTGAGATTACAGGCGTGAGCCACCGCACCCAGCCGCGTCAACGCTTCTGAATGGTGGATCTCATGTCATTTTGCGTACAGGAACTGGGCTGCCTCTTCACCAGGGAAGGACGAATGTTTATTAAACATCTGTGCTTATGAAGCTGCAGAGCTAGGTGCTTTGCATACATTTATCTCCTTTCTCACAACAAGCCTCAGACGTGATGTTATTTATTCCTGATTTAACAGTGAGGATGCCAGAGATTAAAGGGGTCATCGAGCTAGTAAATGACAGAGCTGTGGACCCAAACCCAGGTTTCTGATTCTGAAGGAGCTGTAAATTCTCATTACAGAGATCTAATGACCTTCTCCAGGAGTCGAGGACTCACTACCTCACTAAATTCTCACAGAGTCAAAATGCATCTCTACCTGCTGATCCCAGAGCAGTCTCCTGCTGCTGCATTGAATGAATCTCATCTCACTTTGAGTCAGCCCTTCCTGTATTTGATGATCACAAACCTTATCCTTACGTTGCCAGCAGTAACATTCTGCATCCCTCACCCACTCCATTATGTCCTTTTCCTCCCACTCATCTTCACTCTGCCTTTTCCAGGGGCACTCTGAACAGTATTTCTGAGAAGGGGTAGGTAATATGTGCTTTGCTTCAGTCTGAGTGGATTCCATCAGCCTCTGCATAGAGCACGGGTGGAAAGAAATCCTGTGTCATTGCAGCTTCTTTTCAATCTAAGCTTTCATGGCCTTGTTATATAGTTTACATGTTTTTATCAGACAACAGGACGTTTTGCCTATATCGTTCTATTTCCCTTTCTCAGATGTTGGAGATGCCGTAGTAATTAATGAAGTACAAATCCATTTTAAAATATCTTACTCCTGGCCAGGCGCAGTGGCTCACTTCTGTAATCCCACCACTTTGGGAGGCCGAGGAGAGCGGATCACTTGAGGTCAGGAGTTTGAGACCAGCCTGGCCAACATGGTAAAACCGTGTCTCTACTAAAAATACAAAAATGAGCCAGTGTGATGACAGGCACCTGTAGTCTCTGCTCCTCCAGAGGCTGAGGCGGAAGAATCGCTTGAACCCAGGAGGCAGAGGTTGCAGTGAGCCAAGATCTCACCACTGCACTGCAGCCTGGGTGACAGAGTGAGACTCTGACTCAAAAAAATCATACTCCTGTCTGCTTGGTCTGTGTGTCTTTCCTTAAAGTTAGATATTAAAAGTACAATAGACTCGCAGTCCCTTATCTGGAAGTTTTGGGGCCAGATAAGTTTCAGAATTCAGACTGTTTCAGATTTTTCTAAAAGTAGTAATGCACATGTGATGTGGTTATATAATGCTGTGGGCTCTGGGACAGCCCCTGATAATCAAACATATTATTGTTACTATAGGAAAATGTATGAATATTTTCCCACTTCATGGATGCCTAAAGATTATACATAGCTTCGTGTCAAGTCAGGTCAACTTTTGTTGCCAAATAAGTTACAAAAAAAAAAAACTTATTTTGTAGAGCTTTTTGGATTTCAAAATGGTGAGTAGGGATTGTGGACCTGTCTTAGTATAAGTACCTATTGAGAGTCTGTGAAATTTTTTTACTGTAAATAATGTTTTCCATATTCTAAAAGATTGGAAACCCACAGTTACATTGTATAAGCAGGGGTCACAAACTCAAGTGCAAGGGCCAGTAAAATAAATAAGTGGGAGGCGGGTATAGGACAGTAGGGAATGGGGGGACTGCAGTGAACTGGTGAGTACATGTTCATTCAAAGGGGAGAGCTGCTCTTCAGTTCTAGCCACTTGTTGCCATGGTGAATGTGGGAGTAGTGAAGCCGCATCTTCCCTTTTTGATGATACTCCAGAATGCTGATTTCCATGTGATTTCTTGATATTTAAATATTGGCAACCAAAAAGAAAAAAGAAACCCATTGCAGATATGTTGTATTAGCCAAATAAAACATATCTGCAGGTTTTATCTGGTTGCGGGCTGCCTGCTTTACTTGTGATTTGGAGATTAATGCTGATGGTATGAAAAGCTGTCAGCGTTGTTGGTAATGAATTACTTCTTGAGATGTGGATAGATACATATGTTTTGTAATTATTCAATATACCCCATATATATGCTATATGGTTTTTGCATATAAAATATTTCGTAATAAGAAAACCTAGACAGGCCAAGACAGGTGGATTACCTGAGATCAGGAGTTCGAGAGCAGCCTGACCAACATGGAGAAACCCCGTCTCTACTAAAAATACAAAAAATTAGCAGGGCATGGTGGCTTATGCTTGTAATCCCAGCTACTCGGGAGGCTGAGGCAGGAGAATCTCTTGAACCCTGGAGGCAGAGGTTGCGGTGAGCCCAGATCATGCCATTGCACTCCAGCCTGGGCAACAAGAGCGAAAGTCCGTCTCATAAAAAACAAAATACAAACAAACAAAACCTAGACAACTTGATAGTCACTTTATTTCAGACCTGCCTCATTTTCTGGCCAGTGGGAAATTTCCTTCTTCACCTACAAATTTGAAACTTTCAATGTTTTTATCTTGGAAAAGGGAATGAAAGCCCCACTTTAAAAACAGGAGCCCTCGTTAAAAGTAGGTTAGTGGCCAGGCGCTGTGGCTCATGCCTGTAGTCCTAGCACTTTGGGAGGCCAAGATGGGAGGATTGCTTGAGGCCAGGAGTTTGAGACTAGCCTGGTCAATATAGCGAGACCCCACCTCTCTCAGTACATAGATAGATAGATAGATAGATAGATAGATAGATAGATAGATAGATAGATAGATAGATAGAAAGAAAAAGTAGGAGTTTAAAAAGGTTAGATTGTAATGTTTCTACCTTTCCAGGGCCATAGTGATCTGAAGTAACATTGGGTATCCGTCCTTATATTGGGACAGAGAGTTGTCCTTAGTCTCCTCTCTTTTCAGAGCTTTTCCCTGGGTCATCTCAGCTCCACAACTGTCACCTCATGATTGATGACTGTGTTCTATGCGTTCAGTGCTGGTATCTCTTCATCCCTAGAGTGATGCTGCCATCTCCATCTTGAATGTCTCTGCTGACATGGCCTGCTAAACTTGAACTCACAGGCGGGACAATCCCTTGAGCCCAGGAGTTCAAAACCAGCCTGAGCAACATAGGAAGATTTCATCTCTATTCTTTCATTTTATTATAAAAAATATTCAAAATAAAATGAAATTGAATCCATGAACTTCATCCTCAAATTGTCTTCACTTCCCTCTGTCCTCTAGTCCATAAGTCTTTGGCCTGCAGGGTAAATCTAGCCCATCGCATGTTTTATACAAAAGGTTTATTGGAACACAGTTGCACACTACAGCAACAGGGTTGCATAGTTGGAATAGTGATCTATACAGCTCACAGGTCCTATAATATTTACTCTCTTGCCCTTAATAAGAGGTATGCTGACCCCTGCCCTAGGGTATTGAATGCCCTCATGTTACCATTCACTTGGCAATCCCCCTGTTTCTCCTTTTTTTTTTTTTTTTTTTTTTTTTTTTGAGACAGAGTCTTGCTCTGTCACCAGGCTGGAGTTCTATGGTGCAATCTTGGCTCACTGTAACCTCTACCTCCTAGGTTCAAACAATTCTCCTGCCTTAGCCTCCCAAGTAGCTGGGATTACAGGTGCACACCACCACACCCAGCTAATTTTTGTATTTTTAGTAGAGACAGGATTTCACCGTGTTGGCCCGGATGGTTTAGATCTGTTGACTTCATGATCTGCCCCCCTTGGCCTCCCAAAGTGCTGGGATTATAAGTATGAACCACTGTGCCCGGCCTCTTCTCTGTCTTCTGTACCCTGGCTATCACTGTGATCTGGCAGTGCTGCCTCCTTGGTTGTCTTTTGACTTGGTCTCTCCTTCTCAGTGGCTGTCCTTCCTGTTACCTTCATCAGGTGCTCATTGTTTCTCACCTGCACTCATAATTTTCATCCAGCTGGCTTTGCTGGTTTGAGCTGGATTTATCCCTTTGGTCATCTAGCTGTTGCTTCTGTTTGATGTGGTAGTCACCATTGTTACAATTATATCTGTTCTATCCTAAATTATTTTTTTCCAATGAATTCTGTAGAGTTTAGAATTCCTACATTTATAGGAAATTAAATTTATTTTTGACAGTAATTCCAAATTTCCTGCGATGATAATGCTGTCATTTAATTTATTCTCCAGAAAGTGATGCTGCACTATATGCATGTCATTATACGTGACATGATGAGTATCGCCTTTTGCCACCACCTTAGTTGCTTATGTATGTTTTAAAAATTTGCTAGCTATTTAAATTTTTTTAATTAAGCTGGAAATGAATGTGTCCTCATATTTGTATTTCTTTATATGAGTTTTCTATGTGTGTCATTTGTTTATTTAATTGTTACAGAATTGTGTAGTTATGAATTTCATTATTTAATTACCAATTCCAGTCAACAAATATCTATTAAGAACATGTCAGTAAATTTTCAGGCCTGGCACGGTGGCACGCCTGTAATCCTCCAGCACTTGGGAGGCTGAGGCGGGTGGTTCACTTGAGGCCAGGAGTTCAAAACCAGCCTGGGCAACATGGTGAAACCTTTTCTCTAGTAAAAATACAAAAATCAGTCAAGCATAGTGGCGTATGCCTGTAGTCCCATCTACTTGGAAGGCTAAGGCACAAGAATCACTCGAACCTAGGAGGTAGAGGTTGCAGTGAGCCAAGATCATGCCACTTTCCTGGTTGGGTGATAGGGAGAGAATCTGTCTCCAAAAAAAGTGAGAAAAAAAGAAAGAACCTGCTGAGGGGAGACCAGTCTGTGGGTCACTAGTAAAGAGTAAGGATAAAAAGGCAAGGCCTCAAATATCCTGTTAAAGTTGGACTCCAGGCAGTGGGAACTTAATATAATTTTATGCAGGGAAGGAGCATTATCAGATTTTCATCCTAGGAAGTGGACCCTCACAGCAGTGTGAAGAACAGACTCAAGGTGGGGCCAGTGGTGGAACCAGCAAGATCAGCAGGGTGCAGCTGGACAGGAAGGAATGGACCACTGCCAAGGGAACAGGAGAAAAAAGGACAGAAATTAGAAAATATCTGTTGGTTCACTGGATATGCAGTGGGTGTGAGAGAGAGATCAATCATGATTCTGAGGGCTCATCCTTGGGTGATAAGGATATAATGTAATATATTGAGTTTCTTTTTAGACATGTTGATTTTGAGAAGCCCATGGACATCCTAATAGAAGTATGCAGCAGACAATTAGATAAACCAGTGTGGAATCAGGAGAAGGATGAGGTTAGACGTAGACATACAGAAGTCATTGGCATACCAGTTGAATCATGGGAGTGGGTAAGTTTATCCTGAGACTGCAGGCAGAGTAAGAAGATCCTGTTAGCTGATGATGGTACCTTGGAGAATATTCACATTTAAGAAGTGTCAGAACAGCCAGGCACGGTGGCTCACACCTGTAATACCAATACTTTGGGAGGCCGAGGCGGGTGGATCACCTGAGGTCCAGAGGTCAGGAGTTCAATACCAGCCTGGCTAACATGGTGAAACCCCATCTCTATTAAAAATACAAAAAATTAGCCAGGCATGGTGATGGGCGCCTGTAGTCCCAGCTACCCAGGAGGTTGAGGCAGGAGAATCGCTTGAACCCGGGAGGCGGAGGTTGCAGTGAGCCAGGATTGCACCGCTGCACTCCAGCCTGGGCAATAACAGCGAAACTCCATTTCTTAAAAAAAAAAAAAAAAAAAAAAAAAAGGTGTCAGAACAAGAAGCCACAAAGAGACTAAGAAAGAAAGTTCTAACATTAGGAGGGGAATCTGGGGAGAGTGGTATCATTAAAAATGAAAAATGCAGAGAAAATGTAAAGAATGAAGATGTGGTGTTTCATATTTATTAGGCACTACGGAAAGGTTAAGTGAACAAAGAGTATGCATTGGATTTAACAGAAAATAGCTGGGGCATGAGTGAGACAAGATTTTGTAGAGTTTTCAAAAACAAGTCAATGAATGAGATCGTGATAGGAGTGATGAATTTTTTCAGAGGCTTGGCTGTGCAAGGTAGACAGATAAAGTGGTTGGTTGCTGGAGAAGCAGAAAGGAGAATGTGATGTGCCAGGAAAAATGGGCCTACTTGTGTGGTTACGGACAGAGACAGATTAAAGACAAAGCAGATTGGGAGATCAGTAGAATGAGGTCTTTGAAGAAGTCTGAATGGATAATGCCCAGGGGACTGTTAGCCTTCAACTGCAAAGCTGTATCCCTTTCCTCTGAAACAAAGGCAAGGAGTAGAGATGAATGACAAGAGGATGGTGGGATATAGGCAGGGGGCATGCGGGTCTTGACTGCTGGTCTTTAATGTCTTCGAGAGGGTAGAAGGCATGATCATGCCTGAGGAAAGTGATAAAGATTTGGAGGGGCCCTTAAGGAAATTGATCTCAAGGGAGTTGACCATGGACATTTGATAGCATTTGGGGCACAAACTAGAAGAGCTGTTGAAATAAATTGGAGAATATCTATAGGACGAACTTCTACTTTTAAAAGAAATAAAATGGAGTCATTCACATTTTGAGAGATCTACAAAGTATAGTGATTTTTTTTTTAGAAAGCGTATCAGAGAATAATATGCGATCATTAATACAGACATGCACGTATTTTTAAAAGATCTGGAAAAACAGATTAATAATAGTTTTCTGGGAAATGGAGAAGAGTAGGACATAGCCAAAAAACAGAACTTTTACTTTTTTTTTCTTTGTTTCTTGAGACAAACTGTCACTGTGGTTGCCCAGGCTGGATTGCAGTGTTGTGATCACGGCTCATGGAACCCAGACCTCCCAGGCTCATTTGACCCTCCCACCTCAGCCTCCTGAGTAGCTGGGACTACAGGTGCCCAGCAGCACACACAGCTATTTTTTCTATTTGTTTTAGAGACAGCGTTTCTCCATGTTGTGCAGACTGTTCTTGAAATCCTGAGCTCAAGCTATCCACCCTCCTCAGCCTCCCAAAGTGCTGGAATTACAGGTGTCAGTCACTGTATGCTGAACTTTAAATTTTTTAATTTTTATACATCTTATGCTTTTCTGCTGTTCATCTATTTTTCTTACATACCAACTATACACTCGTATATTTTACAATATTTGATCCTTAACACACGTAAATATTTTAATTACCCAAGGCATACAAAAATACCTGCTCCTTATAAAAATCTGAAAGCATTATAAAACGATTTCAACTATCCCTCAAACACAACCTCAGTCTGGCCAACACCCAGCCTCACAAGAAGCAACCATAGTGTGAACTTGTGCGAATACCTTTACAGTTCTTCAGAGAGACTCTTTTTTTTTTTTTTTTTTCTTTTGAGATGGAGTCTCGCTCTGTCGCCCAGGCTGGAGTGCAGTGGCATGATCTCGGCTCACCTCTGCCTCCCAGATTCAAGCAATTCTCCTGCCTCGACTTTCCCGAGTACCTGGGATTACAGGCATACACCACCATACAGCTAATTTTTGTATTTTTAGTAAAGACGGGGTTTTACTATGTTGGCCAGGCTGGTCTTGAACTCCTGACCTCCGGTGATCTACCCGTCTCGGTCTCCCAAAGTGCTGGGATTACAGGCGTGAGCCACCGTGCCCGGCCAGGCCTTCAGAGTCTCTGAAAAATTTTCCTGGGAATAATTTTATTAAATTTAAAGAAAGTATGACTGAAAATGAAATGACTGTTTCCAAAAGGCCATTAGTGATAAAGTAGATACACAGCATGTCTTGATCTTTCATAGTCTCTGAGAATCATTTGTTGCTTTGACAGCCTTTCAGCCCAGCTCCTGCACTCTGGTCAGGTGACATCAGCGGAGGTGCAGATGCGGGCAAAGCCTCTGCAGCAGCATTTGACAGATGATGCCCCAGCAAGTCCAACCAGGCTCCTAAGAGACAGCAGAGGAGCAGGGAGTGGCATCTGCTTCTCTGGGTACGGATGCTGGGGTGGTTCCTAAACTTTGATGTACATTTTTAGTAAGTTGTATCTTTCCTGGAGAGTTATGAGGAGGAAGACTTGTTGGAAGAGTAGATGGAAGAGATTCTGTTTTAAGAAATTTAACAAAAAGTTCTGAAAAAGAACCGTCAAGGGCAGATTGCTGATTCAGCCCCCGTGGTGTTTTGGGGACCCTTTTTGATCCTCCTTCAAGCCACCCCATTGTCCAGCTGGTAGCAATGCCATGCTCTTCCTGAAACATTGGCTCCATTTCCTCCCTTGGGATACCCAGGAGGCTTCCCATGGCTTGTAACACTTCACGTTGTTCGTGTTTTGGTGTGTGGAGATAACTAATGAAGAGGTTTCTCATTAGGAGTTTGTCCACTTTTCCTTCTGTGCTGCTAACTAACTGTATGCATTTCCTTTGGAAATTATCCATCCTTTCCTGTAGGACCACATTTTGTTTTTCAAGTTCTTTGATTTGTTGCTCCTGATATTCTATTTTCTTTTCCCTGGACGTTTCTGCGATTTTTTCATTGTCCTGTTTTAGTTTACCCGTATCCATTTCTAGAACTGATATTCTCTTCCTCAGATTTCTCACTGCCTGCTTCAAAAGTTCATTTTTATTCGTTTTTTCAGTGAGATTTTCTCTCAACGAATGTATCAGACTATTTTTGGTTCTGATGAAAAGGTTTTTTCCCCAAAGTAACCTGTCTAAGACATTTTGTTTCTCCCTCAGCTGCTGAATTTCTGAATGCATTTGCTCGTATTCTTTTCTTTCTTGTTCTGAGGTGGCAGCAATGGAATCAGACAGTCTCTGATTGTCTCCTTGGAGGAATCTAATGGTTGCATCTTTTTCCTGCAGTGATTTTCTCAGCTTCTCGATCTCTTGCTGGAGCAATTTAGAAGACTCACTCGATAGAGCAGATTCACTTGCATGAAGAGATTCTGCAGCGTGTGAAGAAATTGCTTCTGTGGGGAGCTGGGGTAGAATATCCGGCTGTGGGAAGAGACTGTCCTCGCCATCACAGAGCTGCCTGATGTGCTGCGTGTGTGCTGACTCCTGCCCCAGGTTTTTGAGTTGAGTTTCACTCCCTTCGTGTTTTTGGATCAGATCGCTGTGGTTCATCTGACACTGAGAATCGTCATCACTGTGGATTGCAGGCTTTGCCTGAAGTTGACAAAGTTCTTCTTGGGGTTGGGCTGCCCCCTGCTGCATATTTTGCACTGTGGTCACCAGCTGCTCTTTCCATGCTTCCACTTTCTTCACTGGCTGTTTTAAGATACTGGGTTCTTGTGGAAGCTCCTCATACTGATTGTTAGCAAGCGTTCCAATGTCACGACCAGTGCTGGATGTTTGCAGGATTGTCGCTAAAGGCTGACATTTCTGACTCAATGCATCTATTTCAATATATTTTTCTTGATTGAGATGTGATGACTTCAGAACATTGTCTGTAAGCCTCTCCTGACCACTACTAGTGGGTGATTTTTTATTTTTCTCTTGCAGCTCACACAGCAAGTTACATCCTTCATTGTCAGCAGTTACATCCATTCCGTGGTGATACTCTCTTTCTAGATAGCTGTTTTCCCTGGCCGCCTGTCTCCAAACAGCAGATAGTTCTTCTGTTTCCAAAGCAGGTGCTTGCAGTTGCTGCTGAAGGTGAGCAACACCCTGGCTGTAGGAGGCTGAAGCCGTTCTAGCCTGAAGGCCCAGCACCTCCACATCTTTCTGCCGGATGATGTGAGTGAGTTTGCCCACCTCATTGATGGACGGCTGATCCATCTGTTTAGTTAAAGTCGTATTCTTGTCATGTAAAACTTTAATCTCCAGTTCTTGTTCTTTGCTTCCTTTAACTAATCTTTCAGTGTCCCGTTTAGATGAATCAGGCTTTTCAGTTCTGTTTTCTGTATGAAGACACTCAGCTTCTGTCGTTTGAAAAACATCATGGTCTGTTTCAATGTCATCTCGTTTTCCATGCAGGTGGGTTTTGATTTGTTGCTTTGTATTTTGCAAATTCTTAATTTTTTCATCTTTGGCTGAAAAGCCCTGGGTGTGTGTGATGCTCATTTGCTCTTGCTGGCATTTAAAATCATCCGTTTCCTGTTTCTGGTCTCGTAAAGAACGAAGCAGTTGCATCTTACTGTGCAACTGCTCTTCAGTTGTCTTTTGATATTTTATTTCTGCCTCAAGACTGTTGTTGTTTCCTTTCAGTTGAGATACCTCAGTTTCTAGTTCCGTAATTGGATCTGCAGTTCTAGGCTTGGCCATAGGTGCAGTTTGACTATGTTGAAGTGTCTCATTCAGTGGTTCTATGAAGACCACACATGCATCAGTGTCCTTGATTTCACAGTTAGGGAACTCTTCCCCCTTATCTTTTCCCTGTATCAGCACATTTGAGATGTGGCTAATGAAGGAGGTCACATTTTTGCCCACTTGCCCCATGGAATGGCCTAAGCCAGAGCCAGGGCCCCCAAACCAGGAAGACATTGATGGGTCTTGGAACTGACCTGCTCTCCTTTGTGAAAAGCATCCAGTGCACTGGGATTCGCATCCAGTCTGGGCAAGTCAGGGAGGCCTTGTCTTTTTTTTTAATTTCTTTACTTTTTTTTGAGAAGAAGTCTCACACTCTGTTGCCCAAGCTGGAGGGCAGTGGCACGATCTCGGCTCACTGCAACTTCTGCCTCCCGGGTTCAAGCGAGTCTCCTGCCTCACCTCCCGAGTAGCTGGAACTACAGGCACACACCACCATGCCCAGCTAATTTTTGTATTTTCAGTAGAGACAGTGTTTCACTACGTTGGCCAGGCTGGTCTTGAATTCCTGACCTCGTGATCCACCCGCCCCAGCCTCCCAAAGTGCTGGGATTTCATGCATGAGCCACCGCGCCTGGCGGAGGCCCTGTCTTTAAAACAGACATTCACAATGAGGCGTTGCTAGGCAGCGCCTGCTCAGAGGCTCACAAAGGGCAGGACGCTGCCTGGCAATGCACAGACCTGGGGCGTCACTAGGGCCAGACAGGTGCCCATGGGCCTCTGCTCATCCCCATACCTTCCCACCCTCAGGGTTGGCGCCCTCTCCCTCTGCATTAGTGACTTTCCCCTGTGCCACATGCAGCACCTGCCACCCAGCCACCAGGACAGCTGCTCAGTACGGGGAACCCCAGATGCTTTTCCCTGAGTGTGAGTGTGAGCATATGTGTTAAGAAAAACATTACCTTTCATTTTTTCTAAGTGGCACCATACAGTCCATATGTGTTCTGCATCTTGTGATTTTCATGCCACAATTACTTTGTTAAACGGAGGTAAAAATTTACACTGTGGAGCACACCCATCTTAAGAGTACAAATGGCAAATGTCTACACCTGCACATAAGCACTACCCTAAGGAAGATAGGGAACCTTTCCATCATCCAAAAAGTTCCTTGTCCCCTTTGAGATTCACCTTCACCATTCTGCCCCAGCAAGCCTTGTTCTTGTCTCTGTTCCCATGGTTGAGTTTTACATGTTATTGAAGGTCACACACAGAGTATCCTATGTGTACACTCCATGTAGCTGGCTTTTTTCCACATGTGTTTCAGATCTCAGCAGGGTAGTGAGTTTTACCTGCCAAGCAATCACTCCATTAATGGATGGATCCATCAGCCACAGTATATAAAGGTCCTAGTAGATTGCAAGGCACCAAGTTGGTGCCCAACACAAAGCCGATTTTCATATATTGCAATCAACTAGAGGGTAGGCAGATGGTGTGGGAGTGACTGGAGGCCTGATGCCATTCAAGTATTGAAAAACCATCAGGCCAGGTGCAGCGGCTCATGCCTGTAATCCCAGCACTTTGGGAGGCAGAGGCGGGCAGACCACCTGAGGTCAGGAGTTTGAGACCAACCTGGCTAACATAGTGAAACTCCGTCTCTACTAAAAATACAAAAAAATTAGCTGGGCATGATGGTGGGCACCTGTAATCCCAGCTATCAGGAGGCCGAAGCAGGAGAATTGCTTGAACCCAGGAGGCAGAGGTTGCAGTGAGCTGAGATCGCACCACTGCACTCCAGCCTAGAGCAGAGAGCAAGACTCTGTCTCAAAAAGAAAAAAGAAAAACCATCAGTGGTTCTCTGTTGCTCCCTAGTTCCATGGCAGGCAAAGTCTTTCTTTGCAGCCACATCCCCACCCCCGCCCCACCCCGTTCTATGCCCTACTGAGTACACACTCCTCCCCCAACCCCTTCTCCCCATGCTCTTTGGTTGTCCTGACTTATCTGAGGTCCACTTGGACTGTTTCCCCGCTGTCCTGGCCGCACAGTTCATCACTCTTCTGTCTGTGCCCCCATAGTGCTCTCCTCAAGGATGATTGTTGACATCTCTTGTCTTTCCCATGAGCTCCCAAAGGTAGGAACTAAGTGTCATTTGTCCCTCCTTTTTATTCCTTCCCATTTCTTGACATTTAGCAGGAGCTCCATAAATAATGGCCACATTAACCAAGATCTGAGATCCTCAATACCTTGGATGAAGTCCATCCTAGGATATGTGGTTTACACCTGGGGACTTGCTTTTGCTCATCTGTGAATGCTCAGCTGAGATCCGCTGGTGTAGGTATTTCTGTAGCCTCCTTAGCAGTGGTGGGAAGCCCAGCAGCTTAAGACATTAGCTTCTGATGCAGGGTTTGCTAACTCTCCACATATTCTGTGCCTGAGTTTCTGTATATTGTTTGCCTGTGATTCTCTTTGGTGCCGCCCCACACGGTGTTATCACAACCAGTCCTGTGTTTTCATTGAACGTCCTGCCCTGCTCCTGCTCTAAGTCTGACTCGCTTTTTGTCTTTGTGTGGTCCAGGCTTGACTGTCACTTCTTCCAGAGACAAGCTAGAACAGCTTGATAAGTTTGGAAAGGTCATTTTTACATAAGACTTGGGATTTATCCGAAGGTTGTTATTATTTGTTGTAATTCTCAGAACAGTTAACACACCATGAACCCTCACTAGGTGCCACCAAACACGTTGAATGAAGTACATAAGATGGTGTCCCTAAACAACCACTCTGGTGACGATATTGTTATTATTATTTTATGACTGTGATTATTCCCATTTCACAGTGGAGGAAATGTTGCTTAGTAAGGTGCACCTGTGAACATCCAGGCCTGCAATTCAGAGTCTGATTTGACTTCAGAGCCATTTCTTTTTTTTTTTTTTCTTTTTTTTTGAGATGGAGTCTTGCTCTGTCACCCAGGCTGGAGTGCAGTGGTGCAAACTCGGCTTACTGCAATCTCCACCTCCCAGGTTCTAGCAATTCTCCTGCTTCAGCCTCCTGAGTAGCTGGGATTATAGGTGTGCGCCACCACGCCTGGCTAATTTTTGTATTTTTAGTAGAGATAGAGTTTCACTATGTTGCCTAGGCTGGTCTGCAACTCCTGAACTCAGGTAGCCTGCCTCATCCTCCCAAAGTCCTAGGATTACAGGTGTGAGCCACCTCGCCCAGCCTCCAGAGTCATTTCTTATCACCCTATTTCTTATCACTGAGTTTATTCTGCCTGAGGGCAAGAGAATAAAGCCAATTGTAAATCATGCACATCAGAGCTCCTTCCGGGCAGCCCTAGAATCACGGCATTTATGGCCTAGGGCACAGGGACCCCGGAGACTATGGTGCTGCCATGCTGCAGTGCGTTAAGGCCGCTACCCTTCCAGTCTGTCCCGCTACTCACTCCGCCACCTGCCAGCTGTTGCTACCTGAGCCTTCTCCTTGCAGTGGTTCTCAATGCTTGCTGCGCTTGGGAATCTCCTGAGGAACTTTAAAGAAAAAATATGCGAGGCCCCACCCTCAGAGGTTCTGATTCATTTGTTCTGAGTTGGGGTCCAGGCATCCGTATTATTGGGCTTTTTGGACAACTTTATGAGGTATGTTTTATAGGTCGTAAAATTCGCCCATTTTTCCCTTTTATTTTTACTTGACAGGTAATACTTGTACATATTTATGGGATACAGAGTGATATTTTGATACATGTTCACAATGCGTAATGATCAAATCAGGGTAATTATCATGTCTATCACCTGAACGTTTATCATTTCTTTGTGTTGTGGACAATGAAAATCCTCTTCTAGTTTTTGAAAATATACACTAAATTTTTGCTAACCCTATGCATCCTACAGTGCTACAGAACATTAGAACTTACGCCTCCCATCTAGCTGTGACTTTCCCCATCCTCTCCTCCACCCCACTCTTCCCAGCCTCCAATAACCACAATTCTACTGCACTTCTAGGAGCTGTGTTGTTTTTAGCTCCCACATATGAATGAGAACATGGGGTATACATCTTTCTGCATCTGACCTATTTCGAAAATGTTCCCATTTTAAGTGTACAAAATGATACTTAGTCAATTTACAGAGTTATATAACCAGCACCACTCTCCAATTGCAGAACATTTTCATCACCTCAAATAAGAGCCCTCTTGCCCCTTCTAAAGTTAATCCCTGTTCCTAATCCCCCAGCTTCATAGCCAACCACTCATCTACTTTCTGCCTCTATAGATTCTGCTTCTATCGAGTCCTGTTTTCTGGCCATTTCATGTCAGTGCCTTCACCTGTATTATTTTCAGAGGCCCCACAATTGTCATGTAGCTCTGGTTAAGAACCACCGTTACCTCCTAGATCTTTTTTCACTAATTTTCTGAGTGGCTCCGAAAATTCAATAGGCCCCTGCCAGGGCCGTCTCTTAGATAATCTGTGAGCTAAATGAGTCCTTGTAAATTGGACTGAGAACTTAATGATCATTTACAACCTGTTTTTTATGGGGATGAGCTTGTCGAAGTCCAAATGTGCTGACCTAGTTTGGAAGGGAGCCTGCACAACCTGTCTTCAGACGCTGCGCGCCTCCCCAGCAGCCATCAGTCACAGCACTGAGTCAGAGCCGAGGTGTGGAGGGCCTTGGGCACTTTTGCTTTAGATATGCTGTGTGGCTTTTTAGCTCCTCCTAGCCCCTGGCTGCCTCACCAGAGCAATAAACTGGACACCTCCTGAGCTCCCTTCCCTTTAGGCAGTAGCTCTATGTGGATGTACTATCTGCATCACAGTATTTTACAAAATTTTCTCACATACTTTTGCCTATTTAAATACATTTGATATCTCAAACTCAGCTGCCTCCAGGTCCAAGCAGGTACCATGAGTGCCTGGAGCAGGCTGGGCAATGAGGCACTTGGAATTTCTGAGAGGCCACTGAGGTGGTCGATGGTGGAGGAGCAGTTTCCTTCAGACTTTGCCATGAGCAGGAATCTTTGCTGGAGCTTTGAGACAGGCCACATGGTTAGAGCAGGGATAGCAAATAGATTCCATTTCACGTGCCAGTGGGGAAAAAGCCAACCCACTGAACAAAACGCCGTGTGGATAAGCTTACACATGCAGGAAAACGATTTTCAATTTAGGGTAAACTAAATTCAATTCAATTTAGGGTAAACTGTAACTGTTCGTCTTAGTCACTGAAATTCAAATAATATTATCGAGATTAAGATTGAGAAGGGTTTTGTTATTGTTTAAAGTAAAAAATAAATGTTATTACCATGTCTTAGAGAAGTTGTAAATATGTGGGTAAAATGCCATCATTTGGGGAAATAATTCAGAGTATAGAACTATTAGACCTATTTTTCCCACACCATTGCCAAAATATTTCTATTGAATCATTTCCCCCGATAAGTATCCTTTTACTTTTCAATGTTATGCATGGGAATAATTTTTTCCCAGTACCATCCCTTTAGAGTTCTTGAACTCTCTTATGACTTTTAAACTGCTTTGTGGCAAGTATAACATTTTTTTTAAGTTTCAGAGGGTCCTTTATTATTTTATTTTATTTTATCTTATCTTATTTTATTTTTGAGACAGAATCTCACTCTGTCGCCGAGGCTGGAATGCAATGGTGCAATCTCAGCTCACTGTCACCTACGCCTCCCAGGTTCAAGCAATTCTCCTGTCTCAGCCTCCCAAGTAGCTAGGACTACAGGCACACACCACCATGCTCGGCTAATTTTTTTTTTTTTTTTTTTTTTGATTTTTGGTAGAGATGGGGTTTCACTGTGTTAGCCAGAATGGTCTTGATCTCCTGACCTCTTGATCCGCCCGTCTCGGCCTCCCAAAGTGCTGGGATTACAGGCATGAACCACCGCGCCTGGCCAATAACAGGTATCTTTAAAAGTTTGTTTGATTGAAAATAAACAACAAAACTAGAGATGACCCAAAAAGTCTTTGAAAAATTCCCATTAGCCTGTCTTAGTTATTTCTTTTTCTTCTTCTTCTTTTTTTAGATGGAGTCTCACTCTGTTGCCCAGGCTGGAGTGCAATGGCGTGATCTCTACTCACTGTAACCTCTGCCTCCCAGGTCAAGCAATTCTTCTGCCTCAGCCTCCTGAGTAGCTGGGATTACAGGCGCGTGCCACCATGCCTGGCTAATTTTTGTGTTTTTTAGTAGAAACGGAGTTTCACCATGTTGTTCAGGCTGGTCTTGAACTCCTGACCTCGTGATCCGCTCACCTCGGCCTCCCAAAGTGCTGGTATTACAGGTGTGAGCTACTGCGCCCGGCCAAGTCTTAGTTATTTCTATATCTAAGTTTATTTCGTGATCCATTTGTGATTTGGACATCAAATGCTGAGCATAATGCTTCACTGACCTCACCTGAGACTTGCATCACTGAATTTTTACTGTATGTGCTTAGGGTTGAATGTAATTAAAGTCTTGTTTATTTACTTTTTTTTTTTTTTGGTAAATAAGGTCTCCTTCTGTTATGCAAGCTGGAGTGCAGTGGCAGGTTCATAGCTCGTTATAGCCTCAAATGTAGCCTTCCCAGTAGCTAGTGAAGGCCTTTTTAGAGGGGTCCTTGCTTTGAACAGTAGCAAATATATATTTGCCATTTTTGTAGTGAGTGTCTGCGTTTGTGCAGTAAATGAGGTCATAAGTAAACTGAGGAGTACATGGGCTTATCTCCTCCTCTTCCTTTTTTGTTATTTTTGGTTCAACAGATTTCTGTTGAACAAATGTACATACACACTGAACAGCTATATCTTGTAGTTCAGCATATTTCTATTGAATGAAGGAGTCTCTACTACTTGTTTATAAATATAAACGTTTATGTAATTTTAATAAACAGTGAATAATTTATACATGTTTTGTAACTTGCTCTCTTCATGTCAGCATATGTAGATCTGCATTGTTATTTATAATTGCTTTATTGTACTCCTTTGCATGGAAATTCCCCTCTATTTAATCTATTTAATCTTAATAGAGGGGAAATTCCCCTCTAATCTGTTCCCTACTGATAGTCATTTAGATTTCTGCCTATTTATTTATTTATTTATTTATTTTTTCTTTTGAAACAGGGGCTCACTCTGTTGCCCAGGCTGGCGTACAGTGACATGATTACAGCTCACTGCAGCCTCAGCCTCCTGCGCTTAAGTTGCCCAGGCTGGTCTTGAACTGAGCTCAAGCAATCTGCCCACCTCAGCCTCCCAAAGTGCTGGGATTACAGGTGTGAGCCACTGTGCCCAGCCTATGTTTTTATATTAAACAGTGTTACAGCAAATACAAGTATATGCGCATGTTTGCGGGAATTGCTAGTGCAGAGTTTGCACTTTATGAATAGCTACTGCCAGGCTTTTGAAGTGTTTTTTTTTGTTTTTTGTTTTTTGTTTTTTTTACCAATTTACAGTTTCACTGAATTAGGTGAGGAGTTTCCTGCCCTACACCCTCTGTCTCACTTTGTTCTGTGCTGCTGTAACAGAATATATGAGACTGGGTAATTTGTAAAGAACAGAGATTTATTTCTTACAGTTCTCAAGGCTGGAAAGTCCAAGGTCAAGGGACCCACATCTAGTGAGGGCCTTGTTGCTGCATCATCCCATGGTGGGAGGTGGAAGGGCAAGAGGGCATGCTTGCCTGCAGGAGAGGAAGAGGGGGGAAAGGGCCTGTACTCATTCTTTTTATCAGGAACCCCTCCTGCGATGACTAACCCTTTCATGAGGGCAGGGCCCCGTGACCCACCCCCTCTTAAAAATCCCCCACCTCAACACTGTTGGATGGGGAATGAAGTTGCCAACATGTGAACTTTGGAGAACACAGTCAAACCATAGCATTGCGCCCCAGCCCCCCAAATTCATGTCCTCTCACATGCAGAGTACATTCATTCCATCTCGACAGGTTTAATGTCTTCATTTGTTCCAGCATCACGTCAAGAGTCCAGAGTCTCATTTGAATCAGATACAAGTGAGACTCAGGACAAGATTTCTCCCAGGGCAGATTCCTCTCCACCAGTGGGCTTGGGAAATTAATGTGCTTCCAAATACGATGGGGGGTCAGGCATAGGACAGCAAGTCTCATTCCAAAGGGATTCATTTCCTATTGTTGCTGTAACAAATCACCACAAACTTAATGGCTTGAAGAATACAAATGGATTATCTCACAGTTCCAGAGATCAGAAGTTCGAACCAGATCTGCCTGCACTACAATCAAGGTGGCAGCAGGGCTGAATGCCTTCCTGGACACTTGAGGGGAGCGTCTGCCTCCTTGCCTTTTCCAGTTTCTTGGGGCTGCCCATGTTCCTTGGCCTCTTCCTGCAATTGTCAAAGCCAGCAGCATTTATGCTGTCCCTTTCTTCCATGGTTGCGTCTTCACTGACTTCCTGGGCAACTGTGAAGGACCTCTGTGATTACACTGGGCCTACGTGGATAATCCAGGCTAATCTCCCTTTATGCTGATTAGCAACTTTCATTCCATCATTAAGGTTTCATTCCAACCTTAATTCCCCTTTGCTATGTAATCTAACACATTCACAGGTTCTGGAGATTCAGAAATGGACATGACTGGGGAGGGGAGAGCATTTTTCTGCCTACTCTAGATCCAAATGTCAACTCAAGATTGAGCAGCCCTGATTTCAAAGGACATATGCACACATTACACATATCCACACGTGCATGCATTACACACACATACCTGTACACATTTAGACAGATGTGGGGCATCTTTACATGTCAGAACACAAATATACACCTCTACTTCCTTTTTTTTTTTTTTGAGACAGAGTCTCGCTCTGTCGCCCAGGCTGGAGTGCAGTGGCCGGATCTCAGCTCACTGCAAGCTCCGCCTCCCAGGTTTATGCCATTCTCCTGCCTCATCCTCCCGAGTAGCTGGGACTACAGGTGCCCGCCACCTCGCCCGGCTAGTTTTTTTTGTATTTTTTAGTAGAGACGGGGTTTCACCGTGTTAGCCAGGATGGTCTCGATCTCCTGACATCGTTATCCGCCCGTCTCGGCCTCCCAAAGTGCTGGGATTACAGGCTTGAGCCACCGCGCCCGGCTTCTACTTCCTTTTTTATGGCTGCACAGTAACCCATCCTGTGGACATACCATGTTCTACTTAACACCTTAATCTGAACTGCACAAAAGTAAGGCAGCACCACCAAACTTCCAGCCTCATACAAATCTAATTGAACTGTGGACTGAAGACAGCTAAAGACTGTCAAACTTTCACATCACGAATGGTTCCTCCAAAGCTTTAGGGGTCTACTTGAGCCTTCATAATAGCCAACAACAGTAGCAGCTACATTTGCTGGGCGCTTTCTATGCCCTAGACACTGGGTTGACACCTACATCTATTCTAATTCTCCAACCAGGCAAATCAGGTAGGATCTACTATTACTCCCACTTTACATATAAGGAAAGTGAAACCCTGAGAGGTAACTTGCCCAGGACCCCAGCACTAATAAGTGGGATTGTGGGGTTCAAACCCAGAGGGCTTGACTAGCAAGCCCTAGACTTAGTTTATCTAAACCAGGGGTCAGCAGACTAAACCTGAAGGCTCAATCCAGCTCACTGTCCATTTTTTATGGCCAGAAAGCTCAGAAGAATGGTTATTTTTAAATGACTGGAAAAAAAATTCCAAAAGAATAATAATACTCTGTAACACATGAAAATTATATGAAATTCAAATTTCAGTGTATATGAAAGTTTTATTGGAACGCAGCCAGGCTCATGTGTTTATGTGCTATCTATGGCGGCTTTCAGGCTACAACAGCACAGTTGAGTTGTGACAGACACCACCGGGTGACCTGCAGAGCTCAAAACTGACGCTCTGGCCATTTATAGTTTCTCCAATCACAGGGAATCTGGTTCTCAATCTTTCTGACTGCTTCACGCTGAGAAGGGGCATTGTGGGATAATGACGAAGAATGAAAATGTCATGCCTATAGCTGAAGTACAAGTACCTGGCTGGCATCCAGCTTGGTGGAACATGGTAATATGGGTCCTTTTATCTTGGTTTTAGAACAATATTTCAAGCCATACTAAGATGATTAATAACATAGATAACATCAGGATACGGTGGCTCACGCCTGTAATCCTAGCACTTTGGGAGGCCAAGGCAGGTGGATCACGAGGTCAAGAAATCGAGACCATCCTGGCCAACACAGTGAAACTCCATCTCTACTAAAAATACAAAAATTAGCTGGACATGGTGACATGTGCCTGTAGTAGTCCCAGCTACTCGGGAGGCTGAGGCAGGAGAAACACTTGAATCCAGGAGGTGGAGGTTGTAGTGAGCCAAAATCGTACCACTGCACTTCAGTCTGGCAACAGAGCAAGACTACGTCTCAAAATTAAAAAAAAAAAAAAAAAAAAATAGCCGGTGTGGTGGCACACGCCTGTAATCCCAGCTAGTTGGGAGGCTGAGGAAGGAGAATTGCTTGAATCCGGGAGGTGGAGGTTGCAGTTAGTTGAGATCGCGCCACCGCACTCCAGCCTATGCAATGGGAGTGAAACTCCATCTCAAAAAATAAAAATAAAAAATAACATAGGTAACAAAAATTTTAAAAATACCAAAGAATATGGAGTGGATCCCTTGGGAAATCCAAGAGAAGACTCTTCAGAGCTCTGTGTTCTCTGTATGGTTTCTTATTTCAGGTCTTTGGCTGGTCGTTGAATTCTAACTTAAGGCCGTAGGAGGGTTCACACGACCATGACTGTTTCCTCTGGAGGGATCCCAGAGGGACTGGTTTTACCCCAGTATGGTGAGTCCATGGGTAACACTGGCAAACTTGACAGATGAGTGGGTGGTCAGCAGCACCGCAGAGGAGCCGACCCACTGTGCTTGCAGCTGGTCTCGAGCCTGGTGGGACTGCCAGGTCTTCAGCATGAGCTGGCTCCCCAGTTTCAAAGAGTAAAGAGGCACAAGGAATTGGAACCTGTTAGAGGCAAACTCAGAGAGACTAGTTAACATACTTCCTAATTATTTTATATATGAACTAGCTTCTGTTTCGGGAGAGGGAAAATCCTCATGTATCAGGGAATCTGGAGAAATGGTCTCCTGTACAGTATTTCGAAGGGGCTAAGAACCAACCCACTTCTGGGATATTCATATCTTCAGCAGGGCAAGGGGCCAGACTTTTCCCCAGGTAAGATTTGTCTCCTGGCAACTGGGGTCCCCTTGGCCACAAATGGGTCCGTTCAGTCAATGACGGGCTTAGGACTTTATTTTTAGTTTGACCCCTTTTGGTCAAGATATGCCAGAGGCAGCATCAATGGCCAAGCTTTTATTTTGTCCCATATCATTGCTGGTGTGGTGTGGCTGCCTGCTCTGGGTCCATCCTATCCCTCAGTGGGACTTCTATGGCCAAGGGACTCAGAATCAAAAGACTGACTTTCAGTTAAACATTCTAGGCCAGATAGAAATGGAGGTGGGTAGGCACTCATTAATCCCGAACACCTTTTAAGCAACACAATGGTCAAAAAGCAAAATGTGAGATTAAAATACCTGTCATCTCAAAGCCAGGCCGCCATGGCTAGCATACAAAGCATATCAGCTGCTTCATCTGAGGTGCTCCAGGTGGCATTGATAAGTGGAGTTGGACAGTTCCACTTACCTGGGGTAGACAGATCTTACAGTGACTTTTATCCAGACCACATTCAGGAATAACCTCCTGTGGGTCTGAATTATATATCCTTCTACGACTGTTCAGTTGTGAGCTGTGGGCCCTACATTAACCAGACATGCTCTTCCACTCGGCAGCATTTAAAACCAAAGACACTGCTTCCAAATTAGTTATTCTCACAATCCATGTTAGGAAAGGTGCCTCAAGAAGCTGATAATACCGCTCTACAAAAGGGAACACTTCCTTCACATCATACCATTTGGCTTCAGTAGTTACTTCGTTTTGCCTTTCCCTGCCTTGACTACCTTCTGGGAAACCACAGGTCTGAGAGGCACCAGAAAGTACCTCTTCTGTGGGTGGCTTTGAGGCTAGTGATCTAAACTCAGACAGATCCACATCTGAGCTTGGTCCAGCCTTAAGGCCCAACCCAGCACTCTTACTTTAATTTTAGCTATTATAGATAATAATAACTAAGGGAATGAATATTTCACTTTTTCCTTATTAGTTTGGATTTCCTTATGCATCCAGTGATCCAACTCCCCGGGAATTGGATCCATCTTTAAATTCTACTGGTTCTTGCAATGGCTTTCTATTAAAAAGAAAAAAAAAAAAAGAGTAAAAAAAAATTTTTTTTAATTCCATTGGTGAATTTTACCTTTAATAACTGAATGCAGCACAGCTGCAGCTCCAGGTTGCCACCCAGGAACCATAGGTTAATGTAATAACAGGTATACTACAGTTTTCTTCTGAAACATAATTTTTCTCTGGCCAGTTCCCCATCTCTACCAAAGACAAATCATGGTAAGACCAATTTATTTGCAAATTAAGTTTTAGTCTTATTATACTTGGCCAGATTAGTTGCATAAAGTACAGCAAGAATTATTGTCCATATAGGCTCTTTTAAGTTGGCTTTGCTGGAACTTTTCAAAAGGAATCTCAGATTCAACTTTTAAAGGCCTCTCAAGCTCAGCCAAGAATGTATCTGTGCCTGCAGATACCTGTACAAATTGGGTGAATTCCTTTCCTCTCAAGGTCTCAAAATAACTTTAGGTTCCTGGACCTGTCAGAAAGTGACATTCTTTACTTAGCCCAGGTCAGGAATCCTGCAAAGGAACTATGTAGAGAGGTACGAGGCCAGTCTTTCCAAGGGACATTTATCAGCTCTATAAAGTCAATCTCAATTCCTCAAAGCAGTCTGCTCGTATCTAAAAATGTCATTCCAGTTAAACCCTTGGTCAAAAGACCAGTACCTCCAATTATGTGCTGTTATAAAAGAAAACAGATTCTTATTGAACTTATGCAAATAACTACATTGCCACGAGTTAAGAATATTTGCAAATAGTTTTTGAATTCTGGAGAAACCAGGCAGACAGCAAGAAATGTGCTTCAAATTTTATTTACAAGAGTATACTCAATTGTTAAGGGCTACAAGTAGCTGAAGAGAAAAAACTTGACACTGAATAACAAAAAGAATCAGCAATGTTTCAAACCAAAAAAGCCACAAAAGAATTAGTTCAGTTCTCTATTAGCTCAGTCCACGCAATTAACTCTTGTTGTGCTTCATACTGGGTTAGCAATCTTTATGACCACGTCAGCCTTTTAATTAGAGTCCTAGAAGTTTTCTGTCTAATCCAACAGCACAGTCTCTCCAACATCATCAGAAACCTGCTTTCAGGAGTCTTTTCCAAGGAGCAAATTTTGGACCGTAGTTGACTGTAAGCCACTTTTTGAGAAGAATCCAATAAAACAATAATTGTGGATGATAAAATTTTTAAGACATCCTAGTCAAAGACATATTAAAGATACAATTGTCAAGGAAATCTGGTTATTTCTGTGACATACAACAATTTAACATAATAAACATATTACTGATGACATATACTAAGACATGTCAGGATTTTAGGAATGCCATGTAATTTCGGCACACCTTAATAACACATGTATATAAATATAACCCAAAGAAAGTTAAACACCATTTCGTATTTGACAATGCTTCCTGTATAATTTTAACATACCAAATAAGCCTAATATGTGTCTTTTGGACTTCAAGGACCTAATATCTTTTCATTTGTTTGTTTGTTTGTTTTTGAGATGGAGTCTCATTCTGTTGCCCAGGCTGGAATGCAGTGGTATGATCTCAGCTCACTGCAAGCTCTGCCTCCCGGGTTCATGCCATTCTCCTGCCTCAGCCTCCCGAGTAGCTGGAACTACAGGTGTCCGCCACCACGCCTCGGTAATTTTTTATATTTTTCTAGTAGAGACGGGGTTTCACCGTGTTAGCCAGGATGGTCTCCATCTCCTGACCTCGTGATCCACCCGCCTTGGCCTCCCAAAGTGCTGGGATTACAGGCGTGAGCCACTACCCCAGCCAGGGGACCTAATCTCTTTTAAAAATGTATATTATTTTTGTTTGTTTGTTGTTGCTATTGGGGACAGGGTCTCCAAAACTCTGTAGCCCAGGGTGGAGTACTGTGATGCAGTCACAGCACAGCTCACTGAAGCCTTGATCTCCTGGGCTCAAGCAATACTCCCATCTCGGTCTCCAGAGTGGCTGGGACTACAGGCACATGCCACCTTGCCCAGATTTTTGTTTTTGTTGTTGTTGTTGTGTTTTTGTTTGTTTTTTTTTTTTTTTTTTTTTTTGGTAGTAGAGACGACGTCTCCCTATGTTGTCCAGACTGGTCTCAAACTCCTGAGCTCAAGTGTTCTGCTCACCTCAGCCTATCAAAGTGCTGGAATTATAGGTGTTAGCCACTGCATCCAGCACTAACTTTTGTGGTTTTTTTGTTTTTTTTTTTTTGAGACAGTCTCGCTCTGTCGCTGGAGTGCAGTGGCACAATCTCAGCTCACCACAACCTCCACCTCCTGGGTTCAAGTGATTTCCAGCTAATTTTTGTATTCTTAGTAGAGACAGGGTTTCACCTTGTTGGCCAGGCTGGTCTCAAACTCCTGACCTCAAGTGATTCACCCACCTTGGTCTCCCAAAGTGCTGGGATTACAGATGTGAGCCACCATGGCCAGCCTTTTATTAAGTTAGCTTAAGGTCAAAGAGACTGAATTTACAACTTGAATTTTTTTTATTCATTTTTTTTTTAAAGACAGAGCTTTGCTCTGTCGCCCAGGCTGGAGGGCAGTGGTGCAATCTCGGCTCACTGCAACCTCTGCCTCTCAGGTTCAAGTGATTCTCTAGTAGCTGGGATTACAGGCATACACCACCACAGCTGGCTAATTTTTGTGGTTTTAGTAGAGGTGGAGTTTCACCATTTTGGCCAGGCTAGTCTCAAATTCCTGAACTCAAAGGATCTGCCTGCTTGGCCTCGGCCTCCCAAAGTGCTGGGATTACAGGCGTGAGCCACTGCGGCCGGTCAGAAGTTGAAGTTTTGATGTTGAGAAGTTCATCAGTCGAATATCAAAAGTTTAAAACGCTTGATGCCACAAAATAGGATCACGGTTCATTATAAAAGAGTTATTCATTCAGCCAAATGATAATTCAAAGATTTCAAAAAAAAAAACAAAAAAAAAAACCAAAGCACCAAAACCCTTTACTCATTGATATGAAGGAGACTCAGTTTCCCCAATGATTAAGACCCAATAGACACACCCAAAACAGCAGGAAGCCAACTAAATGTCTGACTCTCTCCTTTTTTTTTCCTGTGGTTTACTTAAAAGGTAAACAAAAATCTTTGATCGCTTATTAATAATGTTTTAGGGGTATTATTGATGTTAAAGCTAATTTTAATAAAACCTTGTAAACAAATATAATTTTAATCAGTTTGATCATGAAGTAATAATTCCATATACCTTGTATAAACTTTTACAATTTTCTATTAGAGAGTAGATCAGTGGTCTAGGAAAACTGTTATTCCGACACAGGGGCCCAGACGTTTGCCTGGCATCAGTGTGCCTTTGATATTAATGTTTATAGAAAAACTCCAATTTTATCCCCCAAAGTCGGCCCTTACAATCTCACGCGCCCACCTCTTCCGCGACAGTCCCTGGGCCTAGGGGGATTGAATACTTGTAATTGCTGGCCCTGCGTCTCATGAAAGCATTTCATTTCGATTGTCGCCTTCTCCCAGATCTGAAGATGAGGCTTTGACTGGCGTCAGTGTTCAAGGTTTAGCAGGAATCTGTGCCTTTTTCAGACTCAGGAGTCAAAGCCCTGTAACTTAACAGCAGAAGGACTTTAGAAGCAATATAGAAAGTTACATGGATATAAAAACCTTAATTCTTTTAGATGTATTTTTAAGCAATATAAAAACTAATAATGATGACATAGGAATTATCAATAAAACATAAAATCTGTTCATTAGGCCAGTTACCAAAAGGCAAAGAAAGACCTTCTGCAGCGTACTTCTCCTTATGGGAAGCCCATTTAGATAACCTTGTTGCTCAGGCTGGAGTGCAGTGGCGCTATCTTGGCTCACTGCAACCTCTGCCTCCTGGGTTCAAGTGATTCTCCTGCCTCAGCCTCCCAAGTAGCCGGGTTTACAGGCTCTCAACACCACACACAACTAATTTTTGTATTTTTAGTAGAGATGGGGTTTTACTATGTTGGCCAGGCTGGTCTCAAACTCCTGACTTCAAGTGATCCCCCCACCACAGCCACCCAAAATGCTGGGATTACAGGCATAAGCCACCGTGCGTGGCCCAACTCCATAATTTGAATCAACTTTTAGATAACTTCTGATTTAGTTATTATTCTTTTTCTCAGTAAAGATATAACTTCTGTGACACATTTTATATTAACTAGAATTATATATTAACTAGAATTCTTAGTAACCTTACATTTTAATGAAAAACCTAGGAAGCAAGAAATCCTGAACTGTTTACCAGATATTAACATTTTATAGATGACAACCTTCCATAGTTTTTAAAAAAATCTTTCCCCGTATCATAACCCTTTCTTAATTTAACATGACTCAGACATCTAATGAGCAGCCAAAATCTCAAGATTTTAAATTACGGAAAAAGTTCGCCTACATTTACCCCATTTCTATTTTATGCATGTTTAACCGTTTCTCTACATTAACTATGAGAACTGAGATATCAGACAAAGCCAGTCATTGCTTCCTTGATAATCATTTTTATAACCTATGAATATCAGGTGTTCACCTAAGTAAGAACTTTAAAATTAAAACACACGGGTATATTTGCCAATAACTCAGAAAATTCAGCTGTTTTTATTAAACGACAACATTAGTCTTATTTATAAAAAAAAAAAAAAAAAACCACACACACAAAGATCATTTTCTTCATGGCTGGGTTTATAGTCTTATAACCTTTTTTTATCAAACTCAGACACCTTAACACATCTAGCAAACACGAAACCCAGATAAAAAGTTAGGCTGACAAGTCTGAAGGCCTTTCTATTTTACTAATAATGTTAAAGCCCGTTTATTAAAGATTTACTTAAGTCACATGAACTTGGAAAATGACTGGACTTATTTACCTAATTTATGCACACTCTTTTTTCTGTATAAGCCAATTTGGTACCCTGTGAAAATGATACAGAACATCCAGAGACATATACACACATATAAAGATCCAACAGCTTTTACCCTGGAATTCTAGCCATTAGATAGCAATGCAAACTCACTGGTTTACGAGCATGTTCACATGGTTAAACTTTGTTTGCCCCAGTAGGTAATCCAGTGAAGGCTGTGAACCAAAATTTTGGGTAAATCACTTTCCATGGCAGTTTGATTTTTAAAGGCCAAACCTCCCCAGACTTCAAAGAATACCAAACAGTACCACTGAAGAACATCACAATCAGCCAGGCCCGACCTTGCTTAGGACAGCAGCAGAAAAGCCTGGATACACGGAACTCCATCCTGCCTTCCCTTCCAACAGAAAAATGAACGCGATTAGAAGACAGCAGTACAATTCAAAGACCCATGGAGAGTCCCAACCTCCCCAGCCCTCAAAGAACACTGGAGCCAAACAGTGCTGCAAAAGAATATCATTTTCCTTTGTTCCATTGGCTCATAACTATATTCAGACTAATTCTAAAGAATGCACCCCGGTGGGCTACATTCTAAGATCAAATTCTGATTTCTCATGACTATATCCACACACACACATATAAATAATTACGAAATTACAATCTAACCGCAGTAGCGACTAAGAAGCCCCCAAGACCATCCAAGCCAATACAGTTGAGGTGCTTCCCTCTCACAGTCAGCTGGGCTTGTTCAACCTGCAAATGGAAATTCCTTCACAATTCCCCAAATTGAGAGAAGCAGATCCTGCCATCTGGTACCCACAAAAGACACCTGTCAGATGCATATGTCACATTTCAAAGGCTGCTCTTCCTAGACAATCAGGAACACAGTTAGAGTCAGCAGCAGTGGGGACAAAGAGAGACAGACAGAAATCCACCTCTGGCCAAAAAAGGGTCAGGCAGCTGTACAGGAGGGCCTCTGAGACTCTCCCCATCTGCGGCCACCAGCCAGAGGCAACCCATTCTCGATTAGGGGACCAAAATCTGTTACCGAAATGCCAGGGGTTCAGTATAGGTTCAGTATAGGTCCTGCACAGAAAGCCAATCATTAGGAAAAGTAATGCCAGGGAAGAAAGCTTTATCATATTATGGTTCACATCAGCCCAAGAGAACAGGAGATCAGTCTCAAATCCCTCTCTCCAGCTGACTAAAGCTGGGGGCGTTATATAGCAGGGGAAGGAATTTAATTACGAGCAGGAAGACAGCAATCAGGCAGGAGTAAGGGATCAGTTGTGATGAATGAGGGTCTGGAGTCTCCGTGTCTGCATGAAGCCATCATGTGAGTTTCTATCCCTTGGTGGAGGGAGGAACTCCGATGAGACTCAACAGGGCTTGCTGGGGCCACAGGGTGAGGGCGAATGGCAAAGGGCATGGGGAACTTTTTGGATGATGGAAACGTTCAGTGTCCTCCTCAGGATACTGCTTAGGCACAGGTGCAGACATTTGTCATAACCCACCGATTTGTACTCAAGATGAATGTGTTTCACTGTGTAATTTTTACCTGCATTTAAAAAAGCAATTGTGTGAAAACCACAAGCTGCAGGACACATAGGAAGTGTATGGTACCACTTGGTAAAAAACTGAAGGGCATGAGTGTTCTCCCCGACACACGCACTCACACACACTCAAGAAAAGGCATTTGGGGGTGGCTGTTTTGGAGCAGGTGTCCTGGCGGCCAGGATCAGGCTGGCAGGAGCCACACATGGTGCTGGGGAAAATCACTAATGCAGAGGGAGACGAGGCCAACCCAGAGAGGAGGAAGGTGTAGGGAAGAACAGAGGCCTGCCCTGTTATTGGGGCTGTCACCAAAGACCAGCCCCAATGAGGCCCTAGGCCAGGCCTCTGCATTTCCCGGCAGTGCCTTACCCTGGGTGGGCCTCTGAGCAGGCGCTGCCTAGAAACATCTCATTGTGAGTTTCTCTCCTTTGTTTTAGAGACAGGACCTCCACAGGCTGAAGTCGGATCCAACTGCGCTGGATGTTTTTCTTGGAACTGACCAGATGACCTCTATGAACCATAGGGATGTCTTCCTGGTTTGGTGGCCTAGACTCTGGCTTAAGTTGTTCCTTGGAGCAAGTGGGCAGCAATGTGGCCACATCTCAAGTGTGCTCATAAAAGGCACAGAAAAGGGGAAGAGTTCCCTAACAGTGAGATAAAGGAGACTGAAGCCAGTATGAAATTCTTCATATCAGAGAATGAGGGACTTCAAAATCTTTGTAGTGACCTGGGAGAGACGTAGGAAGCATCAGAGCTTCAGATATGGCAGCAAACTACAAGTTATTGGCATCAATTACAACAGAAAGGTAGAAATGAGAGTTCCTAAAGCAAGAAAGTAAGCAGTGCAGGATCGGGTGCAGGACGGGCAACTATTGGCATCAATTACAACAGAAAGGTAGAAATGAGCGTTCCTAAAGCAAGAAAGCAAGTACTGCAGGATGCACTGCAGGACGGGCAGCTATTGGCATCAATTACAACAGAAAGGTAGAAATGAGCGTTCCTAAAGCGAGAAAGCAAGCACTGCAGGATCAGTTGCAGGACGGGCAACTATTGGCATCAATTACAACAGAAAGGTAGAAATTAGCTTTCCTAAAGCAAGAAAGCAAGCACTGCAGGATGCATTGCAGGACGGGCAGCCAGTCCTGGAGTCAGCACATTCCGGGAGGCTAGAGGTTCCCATCCACACTGCATCCCCTCCATTCGGGTGGTAACCATCGTGCTTCCGTGTTCCACGATGAGTACACGGGTTTTTGTGATGTAATTTCATCACACTAATAGATTGTCCAATGAAGTTTTAAAACGCAAGTCTCCAGTTGGCCACTGAAGGCATATTGCTCAGACTTCTAAAGTAGAAGGAACAACTAGTTTTGATGAAAATGAAATCTACAAACTACAAACGCCAGACACCATCCAGGAGCTCAGGCAAAAGAGAAGTCAGGATACTGATGGCCATCCCCTGCTCTGACAGAGCCTGAGAACTATCGAGGAAAATAAGCCAATAGACTCCAGCACAATGGCGACTCCACAGGGAAGTTCAGGGTTCCCCAGGGGTTGTCACCATCACCATGGCTCATGTTTATTGAGCCCATATCATGTGCTTGGCACTGTTCCAGGTGCTTTGCAAGAAATAATTGCCTAAAAGTTCACAATAACTCTATATTATCATCCTCATGTGGATAAGATGTGGCACAGAGAAATGACTTGCCCAAGGTTTCCTGGCTCTGCTCTGAATCTGGGCAGTATTGCTTCAGGCACCCTGTTCTTAACCTACCTGATACATGCTTTGCAAATATTAACCCACTTAATCCTCAAGACAACTATGAGACCGATACTACTATTATACCCGTTTTAGAGATTAGAAACCTAGGCACAGAGAAGCTCATTAAATTGTTGCGGGTTACAGACATGACAGGAGGGGCCCTGAATGCAGACCTGGGATACCAGAAAGAGATCCTGAAACTGATGATGGCTTCTGAGACCTACTGGATGAGTTGGAAACCTGGAGGTGGATAGTACAAGAGCACCCAGGGCAGGGAGTAGAGAGGGAAGAGAGAGCAGGGAGGAGCAGACGCAGGCGATGTGGCGGTTGGGGGAGAACCCCACCCCGTTTAAGCTCAGGTACACGATCTGCTGAAGATCATGAGCAAACGTATTTGCTGAATACATAAGTGACTAAGTGAAAGCTTTCAGTATCTGGACCTTGTGCTGAGTAGGAGGCAGCAATAATCCACCACCAGGGTGGGCAGGATTGCTGAAGGCGAGCCCAATTCTAGGCCATCAGGTGTGCAAACCCCACTGAAGGACTGCGGAAAACACGGAAAGGAACTCTGTCAGACTCCGGGCCTCCAAATGAGTACCAGGCAGCAAACGTAAAAAAAAAAAAAAAAAAAGAATCTCCAGAAAGGCTGTTACATCCATCTAAAGAAAGAAAAACCAGGCTTAGCAAACCATGGTCACCCCACCTGAGAGAGTATAGTGGGACCCAATGGATGGAAACTACTGGAAGGCTGATTTAGACTTGATTGAACAGCGTCTTCCGGGGCGTTAGCAGTGCCAAAGTAGATACCATTGAACTAGAGTGTGTGAATGGCAAGGAGGTGTTCATCCCTGAAGCAGGGGAAGACAGAATGTTTTCCCCATCGGAGAAGTCAGCAACCATATCTCCACTATGGAGGAATCCAAGAACGGTCCGGCTTGGAGGGCACAATCCACATGGTTCTGCATGACCTGCCACAGCTCCACATCCGTGGGGACCAGGCAGGGCCTGGGCAGCTGCTGGGCTCTCTTCTGATGTAGACAGTGTCTTGCTCTGTCACCCAGGCTGGAGTGCAGTGGCACAATCATAGCTCACTGCAGCCTCAGATTCCTTCAAGGGATCCTCCCCCACTCTGCCTCCCAAAGCATGAGGAATAGAGACATGAGCCATTACTCCCAGCCATTGAAAACTTCATCTCCTTTAACACCTCCAATAATTTCAGGACAGACCAGATAATGGTTCTTCCTATCTATTGCTTCAAGTTTCATCCTCATTTTAAATGATTTAAGGTTGGCTTCTGTGATTCTTTCTTAAAGTAATGTTAAAGGTGTGACTTCAGTTTCATTTAGAGTTCATAAGAACACTGGCCAAGATGACACATTCATCTGGAACCCCAGGAGAAAGGGAAATAAAGCACTCCTTTTTCTCCCAAATGTCCCAAAAGGTTGTGTGCCCTAGGCCCAAGGGACCTGCAAGCCTCCTAAATAAATTTCCATTGTCCTTTCCAGCTGGTGTGAATTGTAATCTGGTACCTGTATCCCAGGAACTATTATAACAAACATTAAAGAAACACCGTAAAGCTAATAAGCTGTTACCAACTGTGAAGTCATTAGCTAGAGGAATCTTGGATTGTCCAAAAGACTGAAAAAGCCCAGGAAGATCCCATCTCTTCCTCATAACTGTTCCACTGGAAATTGTCATTTTTCACAGGAGACTTTTTTTTTTTTTTTGGTGGGGGGCAGACACAGTCTGGCTCTCTGTCACCAAAGCTGGAGTGCAATGACACCATCACAGCTCACTGCACCCTCGACTTCCCATACTCAGGTGATTGTCCTACCTCAGCTTCCTGAGTAGTTGGGAATACAAGAAAATACCACCACGCCTAGCTAACTTTTTCTTTTATTTATGTATTTTGAGATAGGGTCTTATGCTATTGCCCATGCTGGAGTGCAGTGGTGTGATTATGGCTCACTGCAGTCTCCAACTCCTGGGCTGAATCTGTGCTCCTACCTCATCCTCCCAAAGTGCTGGGATTACAGGCATGAGCCACCATACTTTGCCTTAATTTTTAAAAATTGTTTGTAGAGATGGGGGTCTCTCTACATTGCCCAGACTGGTCTTGAATTCCTGGGCTCACGCAATCTTCCTGACTCAGCCTCCCAAAGTGCTGGGATTACGTGCATGAGCCATCATGCCCTGCCTTAATTGTACAAAATTATCTGTACAGACAGGGTCTCCCTCTGTTGCCCAGGTTGGCCTTGAACTCCTGGGCTCAAACTATCCTCCTGCCTCAGCCTCCCAAAGTGCTGGGATTACAGGCATGAGCCACTATACCCAGCCTAACAGGAGACATACTTTTAATTATTTTTGAGACAGGGCCTCGCTCTATCATACAGGCTGGAGTAAATTAACATGATCTCAGTTCACTGCAACCTCTACCTCCTGGGCTCAAGCAGTTCTCATGCCTCAGCCTTCCAAGTAGCTGGGACTACAGGCGTGCACCACCATGCCCAGCTAAGTTTTGTACTATCTGTGGAGACGGAGTTTCACTATGTTGCATAGGCTGCTCCAGAATGCCTGAGCTCAAGCAATCTGCCTGCCTTGGCTTCCCAAAGTGCTGGGATTGCAGGAGTGAGCCACCATGTCCAGCCTCCAGGAGACATTCTTGATTGTCCTTCTCGATAGTCTACGATTTTTTTTTTTTTTTTTTTTTTTTTTTGAGACAAGGTCTTGCTCTGTCACCCAGGCTGGGAATGCAGTATCTGATCATAGCTCACTGCAGCCTTGAACTCCTGGGCCCAAGGGATCCTCCTGCCTCAGCCTCCTGAGTAGCTGGGACTATAGGTGCATGCCACCATGCCCAGATAATTTTTAAAAATTTTTTGTAGAGATGGGGTCTCACTATGTTGCCCGGGGTGCTCTTGAACTCCTGGCCTCAAATGATCCTCTGCCTCAACCTCCCAAAGTGCTGGTATTGCGAGCATAAGCCACTGTGCCTGACTAGAAGTCTTAGCATTTTCCCCAGGGTCTCCCTTTCTGGTGTTCTTTTCTCAGGTAATGGCAGGCACTGAAAATGATCCTCACCCCAGGCTCCAGTAGGTGTGGGGATTCAGGACTGCATTTCAGAGCCCAAGTACAGAGCCCAGAACTAAACTGTGAGTTTTTTTTTTTTTTTAAAGCTTTACTAAGGTATAATTGACATACAATAAACTTGCATATTTAAAGAGTATTTTTTAAAAAAGCAGGCTTGCCTTGGACAATGAGTGAATAAATAAAAGTGCGTTTGCTTTAGTTCTCTATAGATCCACTATTTTTTAAAATAAGACATGGGGTCCCGCTGTGTTGCCCAGTCTGGCCTCAAACTCCTGGGCTCAAAAACCCGTCTTGCTACAGCCTTCTGAGTCACCAGCACTACAGGCAGACGTCAGCACACCAGCTCGCCCTCTCATTAAGACACGGGGAGGGACTTTTTCTTAATGGCTTTCAGTACCATAGTGTTTAATTTCTAAGAGCTTAAAAAAAATAAATTAGCTAACATTTCAATGGATTTTAAGCAGGGAGAATAAGCATGTCTTCAGCTACCCATCTGAAACTAACATGCCTCTTGAAATATATTACGTCCCTCTCCTCGCTGGAGAATTTTCCTACTCTGAATTTCCTACTGAAATTTTCAATAATTTCATGAACCTACCAGTGGAGTAACAATTCAATCCATTGTGCTGGAACATGTTATTATGATCATTGTATTCCTAAGAAAGTATCAACACTCATTATGAAATTAATTGATTCGTTGGCCGGAGGGTGAGTTCAAGGGATAGAGCATTTCGAACTAGCAACAGAACCTCTCCAGCATTCCCGGGCAAATCTAGCATTTCATCATATCTGGATATTGTTCAACAAGGAAATTGATCTTTTCGTATTATCAGGAGCACTCTTATTAATGAGAACATTTTATACATGCACATTCCTTTGCCACCCACAACTCTGAACGCAGAACAGAAAAACACCCACTAAGTATGTTCAAAAGGTGCCCTGAACACCTAGCAAGGTGCTGGCTCCTTGTGGGTGGGTGAAGTGGCTCAGAGTGAGAGCCTGCAGCAAGTATGCAGGGAGTCAAAGCCCAGTTCACCACCTAAGAGCTGGGGATCTATGGGCAGACTACTTAACGTATCTGTCTCCATTCTCTTTCATGTAAAAACGGAGATATTAAGAATATCTAACTTATAGAATTGGAAAGATTAAAAGAAATAAGCAAAATGCTAATATCTAGAAAGGTCAAAAAATGTGTTTTTAGGGGGGTAATTTTTGTTTTCTGTTTCTTGTTTTTTTGAGACAGAGTCTCACTCTGTCACCCAGACTGGAGTGCAGTGGCGTGATCTTGGCTCATTGCAACCTCCACCTCCCAGGTTCAAGAGATTCTCCTGCCTCAACCGAGTCGCTGGGATTACAGGGGCGTACCATCATGCCTGGCTAATTTTTATATTTTGAGTAGAGACAGGGTTTCACCATGTTAGGCAGGATGGTCTCGAACTCCTGATCGCAGGTGATCCACCCTCCTCAGCCTCCCAAAGTGCTGGGATTACAGCCGTGAGCCACCGTGCCCAGCCTTTTTGGTTGTTTTAAAAGACAGGGTCTTGCTCTGTTGCCCAGGCTGGAGTGCATGTCATGGTATAATCACAGCTCACTGCAGCCTTGAACTCGTGGGCAATCCTCTAGCCTTAGTCTCCTGAAAAGCTGGGTCTACAGACACATGCCACCATGCCCGGCTAATTTATTATTATTTTTTGTAGAGACAAGGTCTCACTACATTGCCCAGGCTGGTCTTGAACTCTTGGCCTCAAGAGAGCCTCCTGCCTCAACCTCCCCAAGTGCTGGGATTACAGGCATGAGTCACCATGCTCAGCCTTTCCTGTTTTCTCATCTATAAAAGGAATAACACAGCACTGATTTCAAAGGGTTGGCCAGGTATTAAATAAATCAAGCAGTGAAGTGGCTCACACCTATGATCCCAGCACTTTGAGAGACTGAGGCGGGTAGATCTCTTGAGGTCAGGAGTTTGAGACCAGCCTGGCCAACACAGTGAGACCCCATCTCTATTTAATTAAAAAAAAATCAACATTAAAAAAATAAAATTAAACCAGTCAATACACAACTTGGACTGGTGCAAGGCGCCCAGTACACACCCAGATGCATATTCTTTCTCATTAGCACCTGGACTAGTGCAAGGCGCCCGGTACACACCCAGACCCATATTCTCTATCATTATCACAATTATTTCTTTGGCAGATCCCTCTGGCTGCAGTGTGGAATATGTGGGGGAAAGACATGCTGCCAGGTAGGGAAGCCAAGGGGGAGAATCTGAAGAGTCCCAACAATACCAGATCCAAGTGAGACGGAGGAGGGCCCACACCAAACAGTGGGTAGGTAGAGAAGGGCGCAGAGAGCCACTGCAAACAAGAAAGGAACAGGACTCGGTGACTTGGGGGTGGACAGGAAGTGAAGGGGAGGAGCTGGGGATGACCACGAGGTTTCTGCCTTGAGGGACTGGCTAGACTATAGGCATTTTTCTTCACTGAGAGAAACACTGGGAGGATATGAAGGTACAATGAGATCAGCTCTGGAAATGCTGGGTGAAGGGACCTGTTGAACATTCAGGTGGAGATATCCAGTTCGCTTTTTTTCTAGATGGTTCTGAAGCACAGAAAAGGTGTCTGAACCAGAAACGAAGAGCCTGCTGTGAGGACCAACAGTAAACACGGATCTGGGGGAGTTCATGCAGAAGCAGACCCTGCAGAGAAGATGGAGGCTGAGGATGGAGGCCCTGGGACACAGTGGAAGGAGAGCCAGGGCAGGAGACAGGAGAGGAGTCCCCAGGGAGGGTAGTGAAGGAGCCAGGAGCCAGGTGCGGGCGAAGCACGGATGAGGGACCGGCTGAGGATGTACTGGGCCCCAGGCACAGGGACAGCAGGGACAGGAGAGTGAAAGGAGAGGGCCACGGGAAGCCAAGACGCACAGCATGGATGGCAGAGGAAGAGGCAAAGCCCCAGAAGGAAGGGGAGAGCTGACAGAAGCCTGACCATCATGAGCAGCCAAGAAGAAACACACAGCAGAGGGAGGGAGGCGAAAGGTGCGCGGCACAGAGGGGAGGGTGGCAAGGCCGTGCCCAAGACAGCGGCACAGGTGGCAGGGCCTTGGACAGAGGGCGGGGTCCAGGCAGGTGGGTGGTGACGGCAACCATGACCACAGGTCAGCCTGGGCCTCAGACACTGGGGAAAGGTGGCCATGTCTAGTTTTCTCTGGAAATTAGGAAGTAGGTCATCCAAGGAGAGAGGGTGGGTGTCTGGGGTAGGGTGGAGTAGGTTTCAGAAAAGTGAAAGTCTGGCAAAAGCACTCAGGATAAGGGACAGAAAACGGAGCCAAGCGCTGGACGGCAGCGTTCATTCAGCCCAGCTGAGCTTGGAGGTCATGAAGTGCTGGCAGCCCCACACTGCCTGACTGCAGGATCTTTCTGGGCCACGCCCCGCATCCCGGGTGTGGAAGTGAAGGACCCAAAAAGAGGAACGAATCAGGATGCTATTCCACAGAACAGGTGTAAGAAAAACGCCAGGTAGACAGAGAGTTGGAAGTCAAACAGTCACCCACATGCCTGACCCAGTCAGAGAAGAAGGGGGACCAAGCCAGGGCGGGAGGGACTACGTGGGAAAGGAGAGACCGTGGGCAGAGGGTGGACAAGGGACCAAGGTGAAGGCCTTTGAGGTGCTTCTTAAACCACAGTGGCGAATGTCTTTCTGGACAAGAATGTCAGTGCACATTCCCACCGGCAGCGCAGGACACAGCTCCCATCCACACTCATCTCATTGTCTCCAACTCTGCCAATTTCATGAGTGAAAAGTGGAGCCTGACAGCTTTGCATTTCTTCAACAACTTTGAATTTTTTACAATCGTCTCACAGATTTCCTGGTCATCGGTATTTCATCTGAGAAGTTTCTGTCTGTAATATCTGCTCATTAGAGAGTTCTTAAAATTATTAAAGAGTGTTATACATTCAGTATATTAACTGGTTGCTCTCAGTTTTTTCCAGTAAGTCATTCACCATAAATTTAACTTTGATATCATAATAAAACAGACAGAAGTGTAGTTATTATGTGCTTAAATCTACAGGTGCTTATTTTACAAAGTTCTTTTTAGAGACAGGGTTTTGCCCTGTCGCCCAGGCTAGAGTGCAGTGGCACGATCTTGGCTCACTTCAGCCTCCGCCCCTTGGGTTCAAGCCATCCTCCTGCTTCAACTTCCCGAGCAGCTGGGACTACAGGTGAAAATATCACAATTATTTGTTAGAGAGAGAATGAGACAGAGAATGAATCATTGTAAAACAATGAAAAGGTGAAGAACTTCTGTTACCTGTGTAAGGAACATCCATATCAACCCTCACTTGAAGCTCCTCACCTCTTCCCTTGCTCTTTCCTTCAGCCCAAACATGGTGTTCAATGTTCTTCCCAAGTCACCGCCCAAGGCCGCTGTCTTAGCCCCGCCGTTATCCCCTCGCTGAGCCTACTGCAGTAGCTTCCTACCTGGGTTCCCTTTCCCTTCCTCCCCGGTCGGCTGCCAGCTGACTTCCCACAGCACCAACTTTCTCAGCCTTCTGCTTATGAGAACTCCCCAAATTCTACCACGGGAGCCCTCAAACCATGATCCTCCCCAAAACGTGAACAGCAGCTTTTCGAACCATGGACTTCCACAGATGACAGCAGAAGGCAATCACCACCGCCTGTCCCTGGAAGTGGACGCTCCGGGTCATGGGTGGCCATGTATCTCGGTCCTGCTATCCTGGGTGGTTGGAGGAATCCTGGCAGTGAGAGTTGAAAACCGCTGGGCGCGCGGCAAGAGAGGATGAGGCCCGAGTCTGACCTCGGAAGGGAGCTGCTCCCCGGTGCAGCGGACCCCAGGGCTGGCGGGGAGGCTTCCTCGGTCTGCCCAGCTGGTCTCGGGCCACCGGGCCTCAGCCCCGAGCCTGCCGCCCGCTGGCCCCAGAGGAGGTGTCCTGCCCCCTCAGGCACTCGCCTTCTGGGCTTGGTCGGCCAGCTGCTTTACGCGCGGGCTGGGGTCCCCAACGGCGGACGCGCGCCGCTCCCACCGCTCCAGCGCCCAGACTGTAGCGGCTCCGCCTCCGCGGTCCGTTGGCCCCGCCCCCACGTCACTTCTGGGGCCCCGCCCAACCCCTTCGGGCCCGCCCAGCACAGCCTCCCAGTGTGGCCTGGAGCCCGAGGCCGAGGGCGCAGAGACCGCGGCGACACCCGTTCTTGCCCCGTCACTACCTGCGGCGCCGCCCGCCCGCTGGTAAACTGTGGCCGGGAGACCCTTGAAATAAAACGTATTAGCCAAAACTAGAAAAGCAAAATATGTACCATGTTTCAATTTAATGGGATTGCCAGGTGTTTTAAGGGTCCGCCGCAAAGGTCCCTCAAGTCCCGGGGTTTTTGTCCCCATCAGATCATTCGTGGTGTGGATCTTCCGGGAGGTTATGGGAGAGGCAGACCAGCAGCCTGCTCCGTGGGCGGCCATACTCCTCCCCCAGGAAGGCCAGGCAAATCTCCCCAGTGCTGGGATCCCAAGTACGTTAATTTTGTCTAGGGTCCAGGTGGGGCCATCCAGCCCCTTGCCCACAGGATTGGTTCTTTGGCATGCAGATAAGCAATAGCGCCAAGCAAAGCCCAGGGGTGTGTAGGCTGTTAGACAACCAGGGAGCCATTCCTAAATCTTCCCGGGTGATGGTTCAAAAAAGCCTGGTGTTTGTTGAAAGGAAAAAGGGTTGTCCCCAGGACTATGCTGGGGCACACTTTCCCAAACGGTGTCTGCCTGGCCGTCCCAAGCAGACAGTGATGGAGCGATGGTCATGAGGCTAGACCAAAGATACCGAGCCTCATCCCAGTGGAACTCAAGCACCCACCCGTGAGGATGTCCTGTTGCTGCTGCCCCCAGGTGGGGGCCCGGGAAACCACCTGGCCGACACAGGCCACACCTGTTGGGACCTCACAAGGAGACACTGTCCATTAACGTTCGTCAGGGTGGGAAGAAGTGGCAACACCTACTGAGGCAACAAAACTCATTAGCTGAAGGGAGAGCTGGCCAGCAACTGGCAGTGATGTTCTCAACAGTCCTTGCCGCCTCATAAAACCAGCTACTTGGGCCAGGCGCGGTGGCTCACTCCTGTAATCCCAGTACTTTGGGAGGCCAAAGCGGGTGGATCACAAGGTCAGGGGTTCAAGACCAACCTGGCCAGTATGGTGAAACCCCGTCTCTACTACAGGAGAATCGCTTGAACCCGGGAGGCAGAGGTTGCAGTGAGCCGAGATCGGGCCACTGCACTCCAGCCTGGGCTACAGAGCAAGACTCCGTCTCTAAATAAATAAATAAATAAATAAAACCAGCTGCTTAGTAAAGGAGCAGCTAGTTAAAGCTAACCAGGGGTCCTCAATCAAGGATGGGCCATACTGTTTGTGATGTCAGTTGTTTTATTCACAGACTCTTTATTTATTTATTTATTTATTTATTTTGAGACGAGAGTCTGGCTCTGTCACCCAGGCTGGAGTGCAGTGGAGCGATCTCAGCTCACTGCAAGCTCCGCCTCCCAGGTTGACGCCATTCTCCTTTCTCAGCCTCCCGAGTATCTGGGACTACAGGCGCCTGCAACCACGCCCGGCTAATTTTTTGTAGTTTTAGTAGAGACTGAGTTTCACCATGTTAGCGAGGATGGTCTCGATCTCCTGACCTCGTGATCCGCCCGCCTCAGCCTCCCAAAGTGCTGGGATTACAGGCGTGAGTCACTGTGCCCAGCCTTATTGACAGACTATTTACTCCATTGATGAAAGGGGGACTCCTTCCCCCCACCCTCCTGTCCCCAATCCTGTCCCCGCCCCAGAGATATGGGGATGGCCGAACACACAACACTTGATGCAGGACAGACGCAATCAACAGCAGCTGACTGGTCACAGATACTCCAGTCCCGGGGAGAAGGACCCTGCACACTATGCGGGGCAATGTGGAGGCTGCACTCCGGGACACGGTAACAAGGAGGGGCTGCTGGAGGCAGGCTTTGTAGTAACAGAAGTGCGGAGTGAGCCCTGGTTCCCACGGGAGGGTGTGACTGACTTGTCTGAATAATTTGTCCTTGAGCTGGCAGGGAACTGACGCCTACTGTCTGGGGATAAGCAGGCACTGTGTCTGATCCCTTAAATAAGGAGAGGGTTTAGCCAGAGAATTTCATCTGTGGAAGCAGACAGGGAGTGGGGCTTGGAGTTCAGTCATTCGAGGCCCTCTTGATTTAAATAGATGTAAAGACAGAATTTGATATGAATTCTAATTTCAGGTCTTATACCACAATACACTATTAAAAAGTAAGATTTCCTAGAACAAATCGTTGAGTTAAGTGTCGCAAGATTTTTAATAAACATTCTAAACTCAACGGTGGCATAGTGGTTCATGCCTGTAATCTCAGCACGTTGGGAGACCAAGGTGGGAGGATTGCTTGAGCCAGGGGTTTGAGACCAGCCTGGGTAAGATGGTAATCCCCTATCTCTACAAAAATAAATAAATAAATTAGCCAGGCATGGTGATCAGAGCCTGTGGCCCCAGTTACATGGGAGGCTGAGGTGGGAGGACCACTCAAGATTAGGAGGTCAAGGCTGCATTGAGCCATATTCATGCTGCTGCATGCACTCCAACCTGGGTGACAGAGTGAGACCCTGTCTCAAAAAATAAATAAAAAAGATAATTTCACCTATTGCTTAACATAGAAAATGGGAGCCCTCAGAATGAGACTCCCTTAACTTCCCCCAAGAAACTTAACCATCTTTTTTTACTGTTACAGTTACGAATGTCCTCCAATAAAGACCACCAGAAACACTCTGTAGTTAAGCAAGTTGGGTTTACGACTTGTTGCAAGGAGGGAAGGCTCACACCATGAGGGGCATATTAGTAGGAGGATGTTAGACCTTTAGGATCTGGGCTTTGGCTGGGCGATTTGGGGGAGGGTCCAGGGGTTTGTTCTGGATGGAGTGCTGATAGGAGGTGGGAAAATTCTATTATCTGGTAGCTGTATCTTTTCTAGAAGGAGGTTTGGCTGGAGTAGGGCTAAAGCTGTAATGTGTAAAGAAGCCACAGTCACTTCTATCCAGCTGGGAGAAGGGAATGTCTGGTATTCTGTGGGTGGCACGCTGACCTTGCTTTTGTCTGTTCTTACACAGAATGATGATGTGGTCTTGTGTCGTCTCCTGTCATCAGTGATGCAGAGTGCCCTTGTGTGAGTGGTCTGCACGATTGTTTATGTCCAACAGCAGAGCCACATGGCCTTGCTGTGGGTGCCAGCTGGTTTCCAACAACATAGGGCCTGGCTCACAACACCAGGCCAGCTCCTAGAGGCCAATTTTGCTTTTCTCTTTTTCACAGTGGAGGAGGTGAGTCTTGAAGAGATCAACAAGGGTTTCCCAGGCAGAAGACAACAGCATAAGCAGAGGCATGGAGACTGCAGCAGAACTGTGTGTTAGGTGAACCTGACACAGGGTGGGGAGTGGGCACCAGGAGAGAGTTCCGGACAGGTTGTCACACAATGAATCGTGGAAGGTCCCAAGGAGTACAAGTTTTATCCTGAGGGATTTTAAGTGAGGAACTGACATGATCTAGGTTTGCATTTTAGAAAAATCCCCAGCAGCAGTGTGGGAGAAGGGTTGGTGACAAAGGGGAAGCCTCTTTTTCTTTCCCACACCCACAGCCCCTGCACCTGCTGTCCTTGCTCCTCTGATCTCTTGCAACACATCCTCATTCTACCTTTGGCCAGGGTGATTTTTCAGAATCACAGATCTTTTCCTGTAACTTCCTTAAAACCTTTGATTCCCAATAAATTACCAGTTAAAAATCTGCACTTCATTGCCTGACATACAGACTGTACCTTTCATAATCTGGTCCCTCTAGCCTGGTATCTGGCTTTGCATTAGTCAATTCTTGCACTGCTAAAAGGAAATACCTGGGCCGGGCGCGGTGGCTCAAGCCTGTAATCCCAGCACTTTGGGAGGCCGAGACGGGCGGATCACGAGGTCAGGAGATCAAGACCATCCTGGCTAACACGGTGAAACCCCGTCTCTACCAAAAAATACAAAAAACTAGCTGGGTGAGGTGGCGGGCGCCTGTAGTCCCAGCTACTCGGGAGGCTAAGGCAGGAGAATGGCGGGAACCCGGGAGGCGGAGCTTGCAGTGAGCCGAGATCCGGCCACTGCACTCCAGTCTGGGTGACAGAGCAGGACTCCGTCTCAAAAAAAAAAAAAAAAAAAAAAAAGAAATACCTGAGACTGGGTAATTTATAAAGAAGAAATGTGTGTATGTGTGTGTTTGTTGTTGTTGTTGTTGTTGTTTTTGAGACAGAGTTTTGCTCTTGTTGCCCAGGCTGGAGTGCAATGGTACAATCTCAGCTCACTGCAATGTCTGCTTCCCAGGTTCAAGCAATTCTCCTGCCTCAGCCTCCCAAGTAGCTGGGATTACAGGTGCCCGCCACCACGCTTGGCTAATTTTTTGTAGTTTTAGTAGAGACAGGGTTTCACCATGTTGGCCAGGCTGGTCTTGAACTCCTGACCTTAGGTGTTCCCCCTCCCGCCTCGGCCTCCCAAAGTGCTGGAATTACAGGCATGAGCCACCACGCCCAGCCAAGAAGAAATGTTTAACTGGCTCACAGTTCTGCGGCTGTGCAGGAATTATAGCAGCTTCTGCATCTAGTGAGGCCTCAGGAAGCTTCTAATCATGGGGGACGGCAAAGGGTGAACAAGGCATCTCACATGGTGGGAGCAGGAGCCAGAGAAAGCAAGGGGTACAGTGCTGCACACTTTTAAACAACCAGATCTCCTGAGAACTCACTATCAGAACAGCACCAAGAGGATAGTCCTAAACCATTCATGGGAAATCCACCCGCATGATCCAACCACCTTCTACCAGGCCCCACCTCCAACAGTGGGGACTACAGGCTGGGCGCGGTGGCTCACGCCTGTGATCCCAGCACTTTGGGAGGCCATGGCGAGCGGATCACCTGAGGTCAGGAGTTCGAGACCTTTCTGGCCAACACAGTCAAACCCCGTCTCTACAAAAAATACAAAAAATAGGCCGGGCGCGGTGGCTCAAGCCTGTAATCCCAGCACTTTGGGAGGCCGAGACGGGCGGATCACGAGGTCAGGAGATCGAGACCATCCTGGCTAACACGGTGAAACCCCGTCTCTATTAAGAAATACAAAAAACTAGCCGGGCGAGGTGGCGGCGCCTGTAGTCCCAGCTACTCGGGAGGCTGAGGCAGGAGAATGGCGTGAACCCGGGAGGCGGAGCTTGCAGTGAGCTGAGATCCGGCCACTGCAGTCCAGCCTGGGTGACAGAGTGAGACTCCGTCTCAAAAAAAAAAAAAAAATACAAAAATAGCCAGGTGTGGTGGTGGGCGCCTGTAATCCCAGCTACTCGGGAGGCTGAGACAGGAGAATCGCTTGAACCCGGGAGGCAGAGGTTGCGGTGAGCTGAGATCAGGCCACTGCACTCCAGCCTGGGCGACAGAGTGAGAAACTCCGTCTCAAAAAAAAAAGAAAGGAAAAAAACCAATGGGGACTACATTTCAACATCTCCACTCGGGGATCTCAGTACTATCTCAGATTCACTATTTCCAAAGCTGTGTTCAAGATCACCTCCCCAGTCTCCTCCCTGCTCTCTCCATCTCCCAACTTGGCAAATAGCGCCATGGCTCATTCAATTCAAAAGTAAAAAAGGTAGGCATCATCTTGGAATGACCCTTTTTCTTTCCCCTTATGCAATCAGTCCCCCAAACATGTTGATTTTATCCACTAAGTATTTCTGGAATCTACTTCTTTTCTTCCACCTCTCCTTTTGGCATCTGTGAAGTAAGCTACAGTACTCATCTCCCAAGTGAGCTCCCCCAATCACTCTGATTTTCCCCAAATCCATATCTCACACAGTGGCCAGAGGTTTGTAAAAGACCTGTTTGCTCATGTCACTCCCTAGCTCAACTGCTTTCTGTTGCTGTTGGGAAAAGACCAGAGTGTCACCAGATGTGGTGACTCACACCTGTAATCCCAGCACTTTAGGACGCTGAGGCAGGAGGATCACTTGAGGCCAGGAGTTCAAGACCAGCCTGGGCAACATAGTGAGATCTTGTCTCTACCAAAAAAAAAAAAAAAAAAAGAGGCAGAAGGATTGCTTGAGCCCAGGAGGTCGAGGTTGCAGTGAGCTGTGATCGTACCACTGCACTCCAGCCAGGGAGACACAGTGAGACCCTGCCTCAAAAAAAAAAAAGAAAAAGAAAAAAGAAAAGAAAAGAAAAACAGAAAGACCATAGTTCCTTACATAGTCTATAGAGCCCCACCTGCTCTGTCTACTTCCCCAGCCTCACTTCCTACCACCGTGTTGCAGAATGTTAAGAGCCAAATCTTCTGAGCCTGGTGGGCCTACTGCTGTCAGCACCTCTGAGACCTCCCTCATCTGAGAATTATCACTTTCCCTCCTGCCCACAGTGAGACATATCAACAAAACTGTAGAAAACCCTGTCCTCTAAGATTACAACCCTCAAGCTGGGCAGCTGGGCAGAAAGCTTCAATCTCCATCCTTAGGGAAGATTCAGAAACACAGACGAGGTGTGAAAACTCAGATATGCTCAGCCTGAAATATACAAAAGCCTCTGGAAAGTCTCCTCATAGAAGAACTCAATTAAATCCACATGATTACAGACTGAGACATGATAATCGCTTGAACCCTGGAGGCAGTGGTTGCAGTGAGCTGAGATCACGCCACTGCACTCCAGCCTGGACGACAAGAGCAAAACTCCGTCTCGAAAATAATAATAATAATCCACATGATTAGTTCACACACCTAGATGAGTCATGGGCAAAACAGAGCCCTTTCTCCTTCTACCAAAACAAAGGAAGAGTCTAACGTAAATTCTAAGAGATTCTCCTCCAAATACCAGTATTATGAAGCAGTTTCTCCATATTGATTCCAATTAGTATAGGAGTACACGTGTCAAAAATAATGCTTTATTTGTATTTTTAGCTGAAAAAAGTGATTCCTGATATGAAGAGACAGTTCAGAGTAAAAAAGATATAAGTGGGTTTCAAACGTACGAAAATGATGCTCAACCATCTATAAATAGGAAGAGTAAAAAATAAAATTACAATTAAATACCATTTTTCATATAAAAGATTAACAAGTTTTTCTTTTTTCTTCTTTTTTTTTTTTTAAGACAGAGTTTCGCTCTTGTTGCCCAGGCTGAAGTGCAATGGTGCGATCTTGGCTCACCTCAACCTCCGCCTTGTGGGTTCAAGCAATTCTCCTGCCTCAGCCTGCTGAGTAGCCGGGATTACAGGCATGTGCCACCACGCCTGGATAATTTTGTATTTTTAGTAGAGACGGGGTTTCTCCATGTTGGTCAGGCTGGTCTTGAACTCCCAACCTCAGGTGATCTGCCCGCCTCAGCCTCTCAAAGTGCTGGGATTACAGGCATAAGCCACCGTGCCTGGTGATTAACAAGTTTTATAACACACTGTGTCGGGGGTGAGGATGTGGGGAAATAAGCACTTTTGCGCACAGCTGGAAAGGGAGCACACCACGACTCCCTTCAAGAATGAATACCTGGGCCAGGCGCAGTGGCTCACGCCTGTAATCCCAGCACTTTGGGAGGCTGAGGCGGGCAGATCACTTGAGGTCAGGAATTCGAGACCACCCTCCACCCTGGCCACATGGTGAAACCCTATCCTACTAAAATAAAAAAAAAATTTTAAAAAACATTAGCTGGGTGTGGTGGTGCGTGCCTGTAATCCCAGCTAATTAGGAGGCTGAGGCAGGAGAATCGCTTGAACCCGGGAGGCGGAGGTTGCAGTGAGCTGAGATGGCTCCATTGCACTCCAGTCCGGGTAACAAAGTGAGAAAAAAACAAAAAACAAAACATGAATGAACACCTGAAACCTCAGGTCTCTTGGCTGATAAGATGCTGCTGGGGAGGGAGACAGTAACTTGCCTCTTGATTTTGGGGGCCTTCCTCTTTTTTTTTTTTTTTTTTTTTGGAGACAGAGTCTCGCTCTGTCGCCCAGGCTGGAGTGCAGTGGCGCAATCTCGGCTCACTGCAAGCTCTGCCTCCCGGGTTCACGCCATTCTCCTGCCTCAGCCTCCTGAGTAGCTGGGACTACAGGCGCCCGCCACCGCGCCCGGCTAATTTTTGTATTTTTAGTAGAAACGGGGTTTCACCGTGGTCTCGATCTCCTGAACTTGTGATCCGCCCGCCTCGGCCTCCCAAAGTGCTGGGATTACAGGCGTGAGCCACCGCGCCCGGCGGGGGCCTTCCTCTCTTTAGACAGTCTCACAAAGTGCTGGATGTAAGGGTCATGCCAGTAGCCAATGCTTACTGCAAACCTGGAAGGGAGGAAAAAGAAGGAAGGTGAGTAGAGATGGAGTAGGTTCAGGCCAAGATCCACTGCCAAGTTCCCAGGAACCAGGTCAAGAAACTCGATGAAAACCAACCATCCACCTCAAAAGGCCAAGTGCACATTTAGTGGCCCTTTACACATGTGAAGATGCAGCCATCCATTCATCTTTATGTTCACATTACACCACCTATCACATTGCCTACAGTGGACCTTCTCACTCCCTTTCCTCATATTGCTAATTCACTTCCCAGGACCCTACATAGCAAATAACCTCACTTCATGCTTCATACAGAAGATGTGCAGCCATTTATTCCCTCTGCAAACTCACGGTCAGAGCTAGTCAGTTAATTCCACTAAATGAAAAGGCCTGTGCCCAGAGGAAGGGCGACTCAGAAACACTCGACAAACAGCATGAATTAACACAAGTGTTTCTCGTGACTCTGTATTAGGTGCCGTCCTCTTACTCCCCTTAGAGAGGTCAGAGTGGGGAAACCAGGAACAAATGAACAACACATGTACAACTTGGGAAATGCCACGGGAGCCTTAATTCTCTCTATTCTGGTCTACAGTACAAGGAGATAAGGCTTCGTGTTTCAAGCCTGGTTGCTGAAACCCCGAGTAGCACAGGAAGCCTTCTTGCAACCATGAGTAGAACCAGCTTTAGGACAACTGAGGAGTCATGAAAAGAACCTGGATCCCTAAGGCCATGCTCAGCTGCTCTGGGCCTGCAGACTGCTCTACCTCTGAACATATATTTTGTGAGATAATAAGTATCTTTACCCTTTAAGCCAATTTGAGTCAGGCTTCTGTTACAGCCTAAAGCATGCTAATGATACCCTGAGTAATACCCCCATTTCCTTGTTGCCTGCTAAGGTAAAATTTAGGGAATGTGTGTGTTATGTCTCTGAGCTCCTAGAAGCAGATAATATACCTTTTCTTGATATCTACTGCCAAGGCTTACTTCTGCCTTGACTACAATAGGTGCTGAATTCTGTACAAACACATCTCCCAATCTCTCTCATCCATAGACACCAAAAAGGAAGCACATGTTCAGGTGTTCCATGCAGCAATTCACCACGGAAACATGTGAAATATTCACTAATGTGCACAATTTGCTATGCAAGCCCAGACTGTCCAAGGAAAACAGCATACTCACACAGTTTTATAACTATACACTTACTCAGTTATCTAAAATAGTGTTTTTCAAACAGTAAGTTGTGACCAATTAATATCATAAGATCGATTAGTTTGCAAACCCACATTAAAAAAAAAAATGTGAGGCTGGGATGGTGGCTCATGCCTGTAATCTCAGCACTTTGGGAGACCGGGGCAAGCGGATCACTTGAAGCCAGCAGTTCAAGACCAGCCTGGTCAATATGGTGAAACTACTAAAAATACAAAAATTAGCTGGGCATGGTGGTCTGCGTCTGTAATCCCAGCTACTCGGGAGGCTGAGGCACAAGAATTGCTTGAACCCAGGATGCGGAGGTTGCAGTGAGCCGAGATTGCACCACTGCACTCCAGCCTGAGCCACAGAATGAGACTCCAGCTAAAAAAAGAAAAAGAAAGAAAGAAAAAAAAATGGAATAGAATAAAATAAAAAATAAGATGCATCACACATAGTGTTAAGACATTTGTGAACCTTTTGTTTCTTTTTAATTCTAATTTTTAATTTTTTTTGTAAATATGAAATCTTCCTATAGTTGATCTCGAACTGCTGACCTCAAGTGATCCTCCCACCTTGGCCTCCCAAGGTGCTGGGATTACAGGAGTGAGCCACTGCACTTAGCCAACTTTTGTTTCAAGTGTGTGTTGAGGGTGTAAGTGCAATGATAAAGGTTATTTTTTCACTGTAGGTGGAAGTTTAATAAACAGATTTCTTTTTTTTTTTTTTAGACAGAGTTTCACTCTTGTTGCCCAAGCTGGAGTGCAATGGCATGATCTCGGCTCACTGCTACCTCCGCTTCCCAGTTTCAACGATTCTCCTGCCTCAGCCTCTCAAGTGGCTGAGATTACAGGCATGTGCCACAGGGTCCAGCTAATTTTGTATTTTCAGTGGAGACCGGGGTGGGGTGGGGGCGGGGGGTCATCAGGTTGGCCAGGCTGGTCTTGAACTCCTGACCTCAGGTGATGCACCTGCCTCGGCCTCCCAAAGTGCTGGGATTACAGGGTTGAGCCACCTGCCCGGCCTTAAACAGATTTCAAATGGCTCCTCTAGTGCCATCTAGTGGTAACAGTTTTATCTGCAGTTGAAACTCAGACGAGACACACCCCACAGTTCTAAGGGTTGAAGAAGCCTAATCTAGCCAACCCCAGCATCCAGTGCAAGAACCATTGCAACAACATCACTAGGTGACTACTCCCCTGAGGAAGGCATTCACCCCACTGCTAAGCAGCTCTGTTGAGGAGCTGATCAATTTGCCTCCCTCTGGAAGCCGTAACTTGTTGGACTCTTGGATAAAAAAGAGCAGGTTCTATCCTCTCACCTCCGGATTCTTCACACTATTCAATACTGAAGTTTAGTCAAGGAACATGTGGGTGTCTGCCAAGTGCTAGGCACTGGGGATACAAGGAGAGAAAGGAGAGAGGCAGATAATTACAAGATGATGAGGAATGAAGGCTGTGACTCATAGAGGGGATGAAGGTGACAGGGGAAGGCCTCTCTCAGAAGGGGATGGCCATGGCAAGCCCTGGAGAATGGGAGAGTCAGGTGTCCAAAAGGCATTCCAGACAGGACGAAGGGCAAGCAGAAAGGCTCAGGGAACACACCTGAGCCTCCAGTACAGAGAGGAGGCAGGGAGGCCGGAGGACAGCAAGAAACTGGAGAGGAGGCCAGAGGGAGAAGCAGGCTCAGGATGCAGGGCCTGGCGGGCATCTGGGACTGACCTCAGGAGCACCCTGTCCGTGGTCACAGGGGTGCACAGGGTAGAGAGTGGTGAGATGCACAGGTCCATAATGCAAACACACCCAGCCAGAAACTCCCACCGGCTCCCACCTCCTAGTGCCACTAACACTTTCCTCCTCCCACTCTGCAAACCCAGGTGACTGCAACAGGTTTCCATGCACCCTAGGAAGAAGGATCTCACTGTCCAGCCTATCAGAGTGGCCAAGATGAAAAGATTTGCCACCCAGTGTCGGGCAGTGAGGAGGAGAGTGCTGTCGGGGCCTGCTGATGGGAGTTCTGAAGGGAGACAAGCGGCAAGTTTCAGGATGTACAGGACATCAGCTGGAGAGTAACTGGACAAATTACAGTGTATCCATTCACTGAAATACTAACCCATCATTTAAAAAGTAAACTAGAGGCCGGGCGCGGTGGCTCAAGCCTGTAATCCCAGCACTTTGGGAGGCCGAGACGGGCGGATCATGAGGTCAGGAGATCGAGACCATCCTGGCTAATACGGTGAAACCCCGTCTCTACTAAAAAATACAAAAAAATAGCCGGGCGAGGTGGCAGGCGCCTGTAGTCCCAGCTACTCGGGAGGCTGAGGCAGGAGAATGGCATAAACCCGGGAGTCAGAGCTTGCAGTGAGCTGAGATCCGGCCACTGCACTCCAGCCTGGGCAACAGAGCAAGACTCCGTCTCAAAAAAAAAAAAAAAAAAAAAAAAAAAAGGAAACTAGAAAATCAGACATGGCAAAACATTCCAGATATGCTGTTAAGAGAGAGGTAAGGCCAAAAATACATGTACCATATGCGCCCATAAATACATACATATGTATCTGCATTACACAGAGAATTACTAGTAGATTGATGTCTAAATATTGAAAATGATTATCTCTCTGATTTCTGGGTTTAATTTATATTTTCTAAATTTTCTACACTAACCCTATGATGTATTTCATCAAATAAGAAGGCATCAATTGTAAGATGTACCACAAACAAAGAAAAAATACTGCCAAATAATTGTAACTGGGAGTTTATTGGAAAAGTTCTTTTGGACTTATTTAAACAGACTGGCATCACCTTTCTCTCTTGCACACATATGAAAAGGAAAAGATCAATGGCAAAGGCAGTTGTCTTCAGTTTCAGGATGTCTGAGTTTCCATAAAATATGGACTATTGTGCTTTCAAGGGCTTTGGTGATGTGGCATTTCTTAAGAGATCTTTAGGCCAGGCGAGGTGGCTCACGCCTGTAATCCCAACACTTTGGGAGGCCGAGGTGGGCGGATCACAAGGTCAAGAGATTGAGACCATCTTGGCCAACATGGTGAAACTTTGTCTCTACTAAATATACAAAAATTAGCTGGGCGTGGTGGCACATGCCTGTAGTCCCAGCTACTCGGGAGGCTGAGGCAGGAGAATCGCTTGAACCCGGGAGGCAGAGGTTGCAGTGAGCTGAGATCGTGCCACTGCACTCCAGCCTGGGCGACAGTGCGAGACTCCATCTCAAAAAGTTTTTTTTAAAAAAGAGAGAGATCTTTACCATCTTCTCTGAGATTGTCTACTGAGTCCTGGCCCTCGCTCTGTAAGTTTTAATGCTGGCTCTTCCTTCATCTCATTAGAAATAATGAATAGATGGTTTTCGAACAGCAATCAGGATTTGTGCTTCTTCTTCAAATGGTCCTTAAGTGGTATGACTAAAGCATCCAGGGGCTGCGATCACAGCTGCCCAGCCATGCCACCAGGAATAACAACCACATAAGCATGCACAGGTAATGACAATTGACAGCGACTACAGGACACAGAGAATCAATCACATCTGATTTCAAAGAAGTTAAATGGGCCAGGCACAGTGGCACATGCCTGTAGTCTCAGCTACTCTATAGGCTGAGGCAGGAAGATTGCTTGAGCCCAGGAATGTAAGCCCAGCCTGGGCAACAAAGTAAAACCCCCATTTCAAAAAAATAACAATAAAGTTTAAGGCCGGGAATGGTGGCCCTTGCCTGTAATCCTAACACTTTGGGAGGCTGAGACAGGTGGATCACCTGAGGTCAGGAGTTCGAGACCAGCCTGGCCAACATGACAAAAACCCATGTCTACTAAAAATACAAAAATTAGCTGGGCATGGTGGCACACACCTGTAATCCCAGCTACTCAGAAGGCTAAGGAAGGAGAATCGCTTGAACCTGGGAGGTAGAGGTTGCAGTGAGCCGAGATCGTGCCACTGCACTCCAGCCTGCGCAATGGGAGTGAGACTCCATCTACAAAATAATAAATAAATAAACAAATAAATCAAGTTTATAAGAAGTTAAATGGTTGATTAGCCTTAAACAAATTAAATGGAAGAACATGTGTGTCACAGAATGAATCAAATATAGTATTGCCTTTACAACAAGAAAACAGTAAGTGTGAATATCACAAGCAAACATGAAAAGCAAGTATTAAACTAGGAAACATAGGCTAGGCATGGTGGCTCATGCCTGTAATCCCAGCACTTTGGGAGGCTGAGGCAGGAGGACTGCTTGAGTCTAGGAGTTTCAGACCAACTAGCGCAACATGGCAAGACTCTTGCTACCAAAAAATAAAATAAATAAATAAATATTAGCCAGGCATGGTAGTGCATGCACGCCTGTAGTCATATCTACTCGGCAGGCTGAGGTGGGAGGATTGTTTGAGCCCAGGAGCTCAAGATTATAATGAGCTAGGATTGTGCCTTTGCACCCCAACCTGGGTGACAGAGTGAGACTGTCTCTAAAATAAAGTAGGAAAAATAACTAACATGTCACAAAACACTAATATCTTTTAAATATGAAGAACTCTTAAAAACAAATAAATAAAAAACCCTAAAATCCCAGAGGAAAAAAAATGGACAAAAGGCAAACTTAGGGGCAGTTCACAAAAGAAACACAACAGATCAATCAACACACCAAAAGCCCAGCCTTATCAATAATGCAAATAAACCCGAAATGAAAGTATATACAGAGAGCTATATTTCTCCTATCAAATTGGCAATAAAAGTACTGTTTAACTTGGCATTAGTCATGACGAGGAAGAGGGTGCTTGAGCTGCCCGAAGCTTAAACTGGCACAGTCATATTGCAAGGCACTGCGACGACAGGTATAAAAAGCCTGAAAGAGGGCTGGGCACGGTGGCTCACGCCTGTAATCCCAGCACTTTGGGAGGCCGAGGCGGGCGGATCACAAGGTCAGGAGATCGAGACCATCCCGGCTAACTCCGCGAAATCCCGTCTCTACTAAAAATACAAAAAATTAGCTGGGCGAGGTGGCGGGCGCCTATAGTCTCAGCTACTCGGGAGGCTGAGGCAGGAGAATGGCGTGAACCCGGGAGGTGGAGTTTGTAGTGAACCGAGATCGCGCCACTGCACCCTAGCCTGGGCGACAGAGCAAGACTCCGTCTCAAAAAAAAAAAAAAAAAAAAGGCCTGAAAGACATGCATACACGATGACCACACAATCCCATCTAAGACTTTGTCGGAAGAAAATCGGCAATAAGCACAAAGACTTCTCTGCAGGAACACTGAACACAGAGTTACAGTATCAGGTGAACAAACCCGATTACAAAATTGTATGTATAGGGTGTTCCCGATTTTGTTAGATGATATATATACACACAAGGCTGCCCACAGCAGACACCAAAGTGTTAATACACTGTTATCTCTGCACCCTCCATGAGGCTGCACATCCAGTTCTGCCTGTCCATTTCCATTACCTGTCTCTGCTCACAAAACCCAGAGAATATCACTTCTATTTGTACATCCTGATTTCATATGTAAAGCCTGGGTTCAAAGAATCAAACATCTCAGATTTGGAAAGACCTCAGAGATTTTCCCAGTTTTCTTTCAATCCACAAATGCTTTCAGTTTCCATGACATTCACGTGCCACCTGTTCAAGTTACTGTGTTTTTAAATCAGTCACTTTCTAAAAAACACTCAGGTCAAATGTGCTGCCCAGTATTTTCTGCTAGCACAACGCTGTAATAAATACCTATTAACACGTAAAACATCTGTGTACCGCCCCAAATCATCTCACATTCCTCCCCGGGGAAACCCTGATCTGGTCCAACCACCTACTCATTCAAGAAGCATTTACTGACTGAGTCCTATCTCCACCAGCTCAACTGGAACAATGGGGCCTTCTTCTGAAAGGTGTAAAATCCCCTCCAACAGCCATTTCCTCATCTGAGGTTTCAGGGAATGAGACAGGTGCCTCGCCATTCACCCAGCTTATCAGGATCAAGCTGGAGCCTCATTCACTTCTTTAATTGACACTCACCGTGTGTTTACTATGTGCCAGGCATTATTCCAAATGCTTGGCAAATAGGAACACACACAAACCTCATAGGACCCTACAAGGCAGACTCAGCTTTAGAGATCTAGGTTGAGAGGCCGGGCGCGGTGGCTCAAGCCTGTAATCCCAGCACTTTGGGAGGCCAAGACGGGTGGATCACGAGGTCAGGAGATCGAGACCATCCTGGCTAGCACGGTGAAACCCCGTCTCTACTAAAAAATACAAAAAACTAGCCGGGCGAGGTGGCGGGCGCCTGTAGTCCCAGCTACTCGGGAGGCTAAGGCAGGAGAATGGCGTGAACCCGGGAGGCGGAGCTTGCAGTGAGCTGAGATCCGGCCACTGCACTCCAGCCTGGGTGACAGAGCGAGGCTCCGTCTCAAAAAAAAAAAAAAAAAGAGCTCTAGGTTGAGGTAGTTTTCAGCTGCGGAACTTAATTCTATTAACTAGGTAACTGAAGGTTTAATGTATGCTTTCTTTCTCTTTTTTTTTTTTTTGAGAGAGGATCTCACTGTGTTGCCCAGGCTGGAATGCAGTGGTGTGATCATAGCTCACTGCATCCTCAATCTCCCTGGGCTCAGATGTCTCTCCCACCTCAGCTTCCCAAGTAGCTGGGACTACAGGCACACACTATCACACCCAGCTAATCTTTGTATTTTTTGTAGAGACAGGGTTTCATCATGTTGCCCAGGCTGGTGTTGAATCCATCCACTGCGCCTTCCCATGCTGGGATTAGAGGCATGAGCCATAATGTGGGTTTCAAAACATATGCACCTGGATTTAGATGTCCCTGCCCCCAGCACTTGTTTTATCCCTCATAATACTTGAGTTATTTAAATGATATGTGTATGTGTACATGTGTGTATCTGTGCGCATAAAGTCATGTGTTGCTTAACAATGGAAATGCATTCTGAGAAACGCATTCTTAGGTGATTTCGTTGTGCGAACATCATAGAGTGCACTTACGGAAACCTAGATGGTACAGCCCACTACACACCCAGGCTACATTTTATAGCCTATTGCTCCCCTGGGCTACAAATCTCTACAGCACCTTACTGTACTGAATAATGAAGGCAACTGTAACACAATGTTAAGTATTTGTGTATCTAAACACAGCTAAACATATAAAAAGTACACTACAAATACAGTATAAAAGGCTAAAAATGATCCACCTCTGTAGGACACCTGCAGTGAATGGAGCTTACAGGGCTGGAAGTTGCTCTGGGTGAATCAGTGAGTGAGGGGTGAGTGAGTGTGAAGACGTAAGACATTACCCTTTGTAAACTTTAAAAGCAGTGTATGCTAGCCGGGCACAGTGGCTCACGCCTGTAATCTCAGCACTTTGGGAGGCCGAGGTGGGCGGATCATGAAGTCAGGAGTTCAAGACCTTCCTGGCCAACATGGGGAAGCCCCATCTCTTCTTAAAATACAAAAAATTAGCTGAGTGTGATGGTACACGCCTGTAATCCCAGCTAGTCAGGAAGCTGAGGCAGGAGAATCGCTTGAACCCGGAAGGAGGAGGTTGCAGTGAGCTGAGATTGTGCTACTGCACTCCTGCCTGGGCAGCTGAGCGAGACTCTGTCTCAAAAAAAAAAAAAAAAAAATACTAAGACACAATCACACACATTATCCTAGGCCTACACAGAGTCAGCACCATCAATATCACTCTCCACCACCTCCACATCTTGTTCCCCTGGAAGATCTCCAGGAACAATAACATGCATGGAACTGACATCTCCCAAGATAATGATTTCTTCTTCTGGAATGTTTCCTGAAGGACCTGCCTGAGGCCTTTTACAGTTAACTTTTTGTTAATAGGTAGGAGTACACTATAAAATAACAATAAAAAGTATAGCATAGTAAATACATAAACCGTTAACACAGTTGTTTATCATGATCAAATTTTGTGTATTATACATAATTGTTTGTGCTACACTTTTACAGGACAGGCTGCACGGTAGGTTTGTTTACACCAGCATCCACATAAACTCATGAGTAATGTGCCATGTTAAGACATTAGGACAGCTACGTCACTGGGTGATAAGATAATGGAGCTGAAAAATCCCCATGGGACTGCCACCACCATATATGCGGGCAGCTGTTACCCAAAGGCATCACTGTACCTGTATTTGGGATTGCAAAAGCCAACGATTTTCAGCATTAAAATCTCAGATTTAGAATTTCAACTGCATGCTGCTTGTGATCTGTAAGATATGGCACCACCTCCAACTTTAATTCTATTGTTCTTTTATACCTTTTAGTTTCATTTTTAGTTTCTATTTCCTGTTGGTTTTATTATTGGTGTATAAATGGAAGGCAGGAAGCAAAATCTTTTTTTTGAGACAGACTCTCATTCTGTCGTCCAGGCTGGAGTGCAGTGGCACGATCTTGGCTCACTGCAACCTCCATCTCTGGGGTTCAATTGATGCTCTTGCCTCAGCCTCCCGAGTAGCTGGGATTATAGGCACCCACCACCACACCCAGCTAATTTTTGTATTTTTAGTACATACGGGGTTTCACCGTGTTGCCCAGGCTGGTCACGAACTCCTGACCTCAAGTGATCCCCCCGCCTCAGTCTCTCAAAGTGCTAAGATTACAAGCATGAGTCACCACACCTGGCCAGGAAGCAAAGTCTTAAGGGCAATAGACACTGTACTGAAATAGAGCTAGGGTTCGACTCCCTTCCTCCTTTCAGGGCTGTTGCTAGTATATAGCTAATGTGCCAGGACTTAAATGCTGAGTCACCTAAAAAGCTGAGCCTCAATCCTCAATAACCAGGAAGACTCGTATAGGCTGCAGTTCCCTTTCAGAGGGGACTGCCCGTGTTGCCTTTTGGTTTCATCTAATGTCTCTTTACTTTACGAAGAATAATACGATCTAAAATCTGTCTCTGTTGTTTTAAGCAGTCACTGAATATTGGGCAAAGCATAAATGGCAAAGGGAGCAACATTCACACGAAGGTAAAAGAAATGGGGAAACCCAATCAGAAAATTGCCTTGGATCAATCTTCTGTATCAAACTCAACAAAAAGCCAGTTAATACAGAATATCATGACAAGATGCTACAGACCTGAGTAATACCAAAATCCTTTGAGAAAAAAATAAAACCCTTACCACGTATTGAGAATATTGTATGCCTGCTCATTTTCTTAATGTATGTATTTTTCCTTTGTAGTAAGTGCATTTTGTGTTCTACTTACAAAATATCTGCCTATCCCATGGTTGCGAAGATATTCTCCCATGTTTTCATGTATAAAATTTATGATTCTAGCTTTTATGTTTAGGTTTACGAACCATTACCAACTAATTTGTATGTATGGCATGAGATAGGAGTGAAGGTTAATTTATTTCCTCACTTGAATATCCAGTTGATCTAGAATTATTCATTAAAAAGACTTTTCTGGTCAGGCACAGTGGCTCACACCTATAATCCCAATACTTTGGGAGGCTGAGGTGTGAGTACCGCTTGAGCCCAGGAGCTCGAGACCAACCTGGGCAACATAGTGAGACCCTGTCTCTACAAATAAAAAACAACAAAACATTAGCTGGACATGGAAGTATGCACCTGCAATCCCAGCTACTTGGAAGGCTGAGGTGGGAGGATCACTTGAGCCCAGGAGGCTAGGACTGCAGTGAGCCATGATCATACCACTGCATTTCATCTTGGGCGACAGAGGAAGACCCTCTCTCTCAAAAAAAATAAAATAAATGACTTTCCTTCCTCCCATCAGAAAATTGACTTACTCGCTCTGGGCAAAAATCAACGGACAGCACATACGCAGGTCTATCTCTGGACTCTGTTTCATTGATATATTTGTCTATCATCATGTCAAGACCAATGTTTTGATTAGTATAGCTTTACCGTAATTCTTAAAATTAAGTGGTATAAAAAATTAGCAGTTTCAGTTCTCCAACTTTGCTTTTTTTTTTTTTTTTTTTGCTATTCTAGATGTTTTGCATTTCCATATAAATTTTAGAATCAATTTGTTAGTTTCTTCAAAAAAAGACAAATAGGATTTTAACTAGGATTGCATTGACTCCATAGATCAATTTGGGGAGAACAGAAATCTTAATATCAGGTCTTCTAATGTATGAACAAAGTAACCTCCTCTTATTTAAGTGTTTATTAATTTCTCTCACCAATATTTTAGTGAGAGAGTAAAAGTATTCTCTCACAATACTTTTCTGGTAAAGGTGTTTTCATGTCTTTCATTAGAGTTATTCTAATGCTTTTTGATGCTACTGTTTTTATGCTGTTTTTCCTTTTTTCTTTTTCTGGGACAGGATCTCTCTCTGTCACCCAGGCTGGAGTGCAGTGGTATGATCACAGCTCACTGCAGCTTCAACCCTCCCAGTCTCAAACTATCCTCTCACCTCAGCCTCCCAAGTAGCTGGGACTACAGGTGCATGCCACCATATCCAGCTAATTTGGTTCACTTTCTGGTAGAGACAAGGTCTCACTATGTTGCCTATGTTGCTCGAAGTCCTGGGCTCAAGGGATCCTCCCACCTCGGCCTCTCAAAGTGCTGGGATTACAGGTGTGAGCCACCGTGCCTGGCCTGATGCTATTGCAAATGGTATTTCACATTTTCATACACACACACATATATTTCATGTATATGTGTGTGTATTTACAACATATATAGATGTATATAGGTGATAAAAATATTCCAGGCTGGGCACGGTGGCTCACGCCTATAATCCCAGTACTTTGAGAGGCCAAGGTGGGTGGATTGCCTGAGGTCAGGAGTTCAAGACCAGCCTGGCCAACATAGTGAAACCCCATCTCTACTAAAAATACAAAGATTAGCTGGGTGTGATGGTGCGTGCCTGTAGTCCCAACTACTTGGGAGGCCGAGGCAGGAGAATCGCTGAGGTTGTAGTGAGCCGAGATTATAGAGTGCACTGCAGCCTGGGCGACAGAGTGGGACTCCATCTCAAAAAAAAAAACACAATTCCTATCCAGAATATATAGTACACTCCAACAAATATAAAACAACAGTATCACCAACAAAAATGTGCAAAACAGACAGTTCACAAAAGATGACATGGGAATGGCCAATAAGTACATGAAAAAGCACTTATTGGGCCGGGCGCGGTGGCTCACGCCTGTAATCCCAGCACTTTGGGAGGCCGAGGCGGGCGGATCACAAGGTCAGGAGATCGAGACCACAGTGAAACCCCGTCTCTACTAAAAATACAAAAAATTAGCCGGGCGCGGTGGTGGGCGCCTGTAGTCCCAGCTACTCAGGAGGCTGAGGCAGGAGAATGGCGTGAACCCGGGAGGCGGAGCTTGCAGTGAGCCCAGATCGCGCCACTGCACTCCAGCCTGGGCGACAGCTCGAGACTCCGTCTCAAAAAAAAAAAAAAAAAAAAAAAAAAAGAAAAAGCACTTATTGGTCACGAGGGAAACATGACTTAAAAGCATGAGATGCTATTTCACATCCATGGACAATACAGAACGTTAACAAGGATATGGAGGAACTGCAAGTTCTGCTATGTAGCTGGTGGGAAGTGTCAACTGATAACCACTTTGGATATTAGTGTGGTAGTTACATATGTCCCCACCCTATGACTAAGCACTTTCACTCCTAAACATTCATCTAAGAGAAATAAGAGAATTATATAAGAATGTTCATTGCAGCCTATTTACACTCGTCTAAAACTGGACACAACCCAAATGTTCATCAAAAGGTGAATAGATGAACAAATCATATATTCACACAACTCAAAAAGGAGCAAACGACTTTCCACTGGCAAAGACTGTCTCCTTGACCAAACTTTAGCCAGCTCCTCTGACCCCTCTTCTCAACTAGGCCTTAACCTTGGCCTATAAAGACTTGAGCAAAGTTGGGCATGGAGGCTCACGCCTGTAATCCCAGCACTTTGATACTGAAGCAGAAGTGTCACTTGAGCCCAGGGGTTCTAGACTGGCCTAGGCCACATAGACAGATCCCAACTCTACAAAAAGTTTAAAAATTAGCAGAACGTGGTGGTGCATGCCTGTAGTCCCAACTACTAGGGAGGCTGAGGCAGAAGGATCACTTGGGTTCAGGGAGGTCAGCACTGCAGTGAGCCATGATCACATCACATCACTGCAGTCCGGCCTGGGTGACAGAGCAAGATTCTGTCTAAAAAAAAAAAAAAAAAAAAAAAATCAAAAAAGCCAATAAATAAATAAATAAACAAACAAAAATCAGGCTGGACACAGTGGCTCACACCTGTAATCCTAGCACTTTGGGAGGCCAAGGCAGGCGGATCACCTGAGGTCAGGAGTTTGAAACCAGCCTAGCTAACATGGCAAAACCCTGTCTCTACTAAAAATATGAAAATTAGCCGGGTGTGGTGGCACAAGCCTGTAATTCCAGCTACTTGGGAGGCTGAGGCAGGAGAATCACGTGAACCCAGGAGGCAGAGGTTGCAGTAAGCCGAGATCACACCACTGCACTCTAGCCTGGGCGACAGAGCGAGATTCTGTCTCAAAAAAAATTAAAAATAAAAAATAAAAAACAAACAAAAGACTTGAGCAAACACTAACATAGTTTCTTCTTGTTGTTGTTATTTAAAAAAAATTATTGGCTGGGCGCCATGGCTCACGCCTATAATTCCAGTACTTTGGGAGGCCGAGGCAGGCGATTGCTCGAGGTGAGGAGATCGAGACCAGCCTGGCGAACATGATGAAACCCCATCTCTACTAAAAATACAAAAATTAGCCAAAAATTACAGGTGTAGTGGCTCACACCTGTAATCCCAGCTACTCAGGAGGCTGAGGCATGAGAATCACTTGAACCCGGGAGGAGTTGCAGTGAGCCGAGATCATGCCACTGTACTCCAGCCTGGGTGAAACAGTGAGACTCCATCTCAAAAATATAAATAAATAAAAATAAAAATAATTATTTATTTTGTAGAGAGGAAGGTATTACTATGTCACCCAGGCTGGTCTCGAACTCCTGGGCTCAAGTGATCCATCTTCCCACCTTGGCCTCCCAAAGTTCTGGGAGCCAGCGCACCCGGCCTTTTGTTTTGTTTTGTTTTGAGACAGAGTCTTGCTCTATCGCCCAGGCTGGAGTGCAGCAGTGTGATCTCAGCTCACTACAACCTCCACCTCCTGAGTTTAAGTGATTCTCCTGCCTCAGCCTCCCAAGTAGCTAGGACTACAGGTGTATGCCACCACATCTGGCTAAGTTTTGTATTTTTAATAGAGATAGGGTTTTGCCATGTTGGCCAGGCTGGTCTCGAACTCCTGACCTCAAGCAATCCACTCGCCTTGGCCTTCCAAAGTGCTGGGATTACAGGTGTGAGCCACTGCGCCCAGCCTAAAAACATGGTTTCTAATAGTTCAAAGTTGCATCCTTTGCATGACCCAAGCCCCCTTAAGCTGCCTGTCTGAGAAAACTCAAGGCTGCCTATAGAATTTACTGTGTTTCAGCCAACACCACTGAAGACAGGGCGTGCCTCCCACTCTCTGTGGGAGGGCAGGAGCCTAACTTCCTTAAGGGCCAGTTACCAAACCCAGATGGGTTTCACAGGACCAACCCTTCCTCCCGACTTTTTGTGATTTTTCACTTCCCTGACTCTGCTGAGCCTCTTTCTCATTCTCCTTTTAAAACACCCAGTCCCGTCTATGCAAATTGAAGTTAAGCTCAGTTCACACTGGACTGAATTTGACTAAACTGCAATTGTTATTACTGATGAAAATCGGTCCTTACCACTTCAGTGTCCAGCTTTATCTTCCACAACACACACAATACAGATGAATCTCAAAGAACATTTTGAATAAAAGACACGCAGAGGAATATACATTTGTGTGATTCCATTTATATGACATTCAAGAATAGGCAAATCTAATCTATAGTAGACAAAAATCAGGAAATGGCTGCAAAGTAGGGTTAGGAGACTAACTAGAAAAAGATAACGAGAGAGGCTGGCTCGTGCCTGTAATCCCAGCACTTTGGGAGGCCGAGGCAAGAGGATCGCTGGAGCCCAGGAGCTCAAGAAAAGCCTGGGAAACAAGGCAAGACCCCATCTCTACAAAAAATAAAAATTAGCCAGGCATGATGGCATGTGCCTATAGTCCTAGCTACTCGGGAGTCTGAAGTGGGAGGATCACTTGAGCCTCAGAGGTCAAGGCTGCACTGAGCTGAGATTGTGCCACTGCACTCCAGCTTAGGTGACAGAGGGAAACCCTGTCTCAAAACAAAACAAAACGAAACAAAAACAAAGGTAAAAATTGCCAGATTTTGCATCAAAGATGTACAACTTCTGGAGCCGGGTGTGGTGGCAAGTACCTGTATCCCAGTTACTCAGGGGGTGGAGGCAGGGGGATCACCTGAGTCCAGGGGAGAACCAGCCTGGACAACACAGTGAAACCCCAACTCAAAAAAACAGATTCATAGTTTGTGACTTATGAAACGTACTGTAGAAGTTAAACCAAGAGACAATCACCAGTTTGACCAAAAAAAAAAAAAAAAAAACTACAACAAATACAAAGACCAAGGATACTATGCCGACATAAAAACTTCCTACAAATTAGTAATAAAAATATAAATAACCAAACAAGAAAAAGACATACAGCCCAACGGGAAATGATATGAAGAGAGGGTTCACATAAAAAATATCAGGCTGGTGTGGTGGCTCATGCCTGTAATCACAGCACTTGGGGAGGCTGAGAAGGGAGGATCATTTGAGCTCAAGAGTTTGAGATCCACCTAGGCAAAATGGTGATACCCTGCCTCTACAAAAAAACTTAAAAATAAGCCAGGCATGGGGACCTGTGCCTGTAGTCCCAGCTACTCAGGAGGCTGAGACAGAATGATCACTTGGGCCCAGGAAATTGAGGCTGCAATGAGCCGTGATCATGTCTCTGCACTCCAGCCAGGGCAACAGGACAAGACCTTGTCTCCAAAAAAAAAAAAAAAAAAAAAAAAAATCAGTGATAGTGAGCACACTGAAAATGGTCAGCCTTTGATGAGGTTGTGGAGAACAGGGAACACTTATACACACTGTTGCTGGGAGTGTAAATTAGTTCAACCATTGTCGAAAGCAGTGTGTGGCAATTCCTCAAACACCTAAAGACAGAAATACCATTTGATCTAGAAATCCCATTAGTGGGTATATACCCCCCAAAATATAAATCATTCTACCATTAAGACACATGCATGTGTATGTTCATTGCAGCACTATTCACAATAGTAAAATCACGAAATCAACCTACATGCCAATCAGCGACAGACTAGATAAAGACAATGTGGTACATATACACCATGGAATACTATGCAGCCATAAAAAAGAACAAGATCATGTCCTTTGCAGAGACATGGATGGAGCTGGAGGCCATTATCCTTAGCAAACTAATGCAGGAACAGAAAACCAAATACTGCATGTTCTCACTTATAAGTAGAAGCTAAATGATGAGAACACATGGACACTGAAAGGGGAACAACACACTCTGGGACCTTCTAGAGGGTGGGAGGAGGGAGAGGATCAGAAAAAATAACTAATGGGAACTAGGCTTAGTACTTGGGTGACAAAATCATACAACAAACCCCATGACCTGAATTTACCTATTCAACAAAGCTGTGCATGTACCCGTAAAAGATTTTTGCCTTTTTTTTTTTTAAAAAAAAAAAAAAAAAAAAAAGATAGAGTCTCGATCTGTCGCCCAGGCTGGAGTGCAGTGGCACAATCTTGGCTCAATGCAACCTCCGCCTCCCAGGTTCAAGCGATTCTCCTGCCTCAGCCTCCCGAGTAGCCAGGATGACAGGCACCTGCCACCACGCCTGGCTAATTTTTGTATTTTTAGTAGAGACGGGGTTTCACCATGTTGGCCAGGCTGATCTCAAACTCCTAACCTCAAGTTATCCACCTGCCTCAGCTTCCCAAAGTGCTTGGATTATAGGTGCGAGCCACCATGCCCTGCCCTAAAAATTTTTTTAAAAAAATGTTCGGCCTCAAGAGTGATTATAGGATAAAATTAAAGAGAGATTATTTTCCACCTGCTAGGTGATAAACAATTAAAGAGATTGAGAATATTCGACACTGGCATCGCATTCACTGTGGGTGGGGATGGGAACTGACACAACCTCTTTCAAGGACTATTACAGGCGTGAGCCATCACACCCAGCCTTGCATTCGCAACAGCAAAACCAAAGCCACATAAATGATGAACAATAGAAGAATGGCCAAATAAAGTATTAATATTACCATGCTGCAGAACATCCCATAGCCACTAAAAAGAATGAGGCAGATCTATGGGAAATACGTTTAACTTAATAAGTGGAGGGAAAAGTTATTTTTGTCATTAAAAAATTAAGCATTTAAGGGGAAAAAAGATGTCAGATTGATATTCCAGATCTAAAATCATCATCTTTAGCAACATTTTCCGAACTTTAATTTGATCCTTAAAAAGAAAAACACAAGCACAACCCCACGATTTATCTGACTTTACTGATGGGCAAGTTTCACAGCTAATTTCTGTGCAACAGAATGTTCTAGCTCTGAAGTGGCATGCCTTTTCTGGGCATGAAAAGCAGCACCTGCCTTGAAAATATTTCAGATCACAATCTCGACCTCATTCTCTGGGGCACAGCTAAGAAGATGCGATCTGGGTGCCGGAAAGGCCCTGGGCTAAGCCCTCGGGGAAAAGCTGGTTTTCCCCAGAGGTGACCCTGTGACCTGCATCTATGTCAAGGGGGAACATTTTTCCATTCAGTTGAGAAATCAGATTAAGCACCATAATTTTCACAATGAAATTTCAGCCTTATAAGCTCTCGTCTGCTTTCTAGAACACAGAGACCATTCAGAACCAATGAAACAGAAAGCCAGAATTTTAAGACCTCATCAGGAAATACAATCTTGAACATGTGTGCTCAGTTCCTGTCACTGTGGCCAGCTGACAAATACTTATTCGCGCACTTGGCACAAAGGTAGGCATGGTCTGTGCTCAATGTTGTGTCTCTTCCAGTGGCAGAAATTAACACCAGGCGCTTTCCTTTTTATTTATTTATTTTTTGTGTGTGTGTGTGACGGAATTTCGCTCTTGTTGCCCATGCTGGAGTGCAATGGCAGGATCTCGGCTCACCGCAACCACAACCACCTCCAACTTCCAGGTACAAGTGATTCTCCCTCCTCAGCCTCCCGAGTAGCTGGGATTACAGGCGCCCGCCACCACGCCCAGCTAATTTTGTATTTTTAGTAGAGATGGGGGGAGGTTTCTCCTTGTTGGTCAGGCTGGTCTTGAACTCCTGACCTCAGGTGATCTGCCCATCTCGGCCTCCCAGAGTGCTGGGATTACAGGCATGAGCCACCGCGCTCAGCCCACTAGGCACTTTCTTTTTTTCTCAGCTCACTGCAAGCTCCGCCTCCCGGGTTTAGGCCATTCTCCTGCCTCAGCCTCCCGAGTAGCTGGGACTACAGGCACCCACCACCTCACCCGGCTAGTTTTTTGTATTTTTTTAAGTAGAGACGGGGTTTCACCGTGTTAGCCAGGATGGTCTCGATCTCCTGACCTCGTGATCCGCCCGTCTCGGCCTCCCAGAGTGCTGGGATTACAGGCTTGAGCCACCACGCCCGGCCGCCCACTAGGCACTTTCTAAATTACAACTGGGCCGACGACCACCAAGGAGACTCACAGGTATTATGAGAAGTTAGGTCTTGTCTGTGGGTGTCAGAGAGGCCTCTCAGAGTGAGCCACATGTCAGCTAAGCCAAAAACCTTGGAGTCATCTTGGTCCCATCAGTCTCACCCCATACCCACTCTGCCAGAATATTCTATCAGCTCTACCTTCAAAATGCACCCAGAATCTGACACAATCTCGGCACCTCCATCACCACTATCCTGACCCAAGCACCAGCCTGTCTCGCAGGGGACACCCCCATAGCCGACTAACTGATCCTGCCTCCGTCCTTGCCCCTGCAGTCTGCTCCTAACACAGTCTGAAGTGATGCTGTTAAAACCAAGTCAGGCCACCTTGCTCTTCAGTTCAGCCTGGCCAACACGGTGAAACCCCATCTCTACTAAAAATACAAAAATTAGCTGGGCATGGTGGCACGTGCCTTTAATCCCAGCTAACGGGAGGCTGAGGCTCAAGAACTGCTTGAACCCGGGAGACGGAGGTTGCAGTGAGTGGAGATCGCGCCACTGCACTCCAGCCTTGGCGACAAAGCAAGACTCTGACTCAAAAAAATAAAGTAAAATAATAAAATAAAATAAGAAGTCTGGGTAACCGATTGCACAAGGCGGAAATTAAAAGGGTAGTTCCTAGGCAGGCACGGTGGCTCACGCCTGTAATCCCAGAACTCTGAGAAGCTGAGGCAGGTGGATCACTTCAGTCCATGAGTTCAAGACCAGTCTGTGCAACATGGCAAAACCCTGCCTCTACAAAAAAATACAAAAATTAGCCAGGCGAGGTGGCACGCACCTGTGGAAGCTGAGGTGGGAGGATCGCTTGAGCCCAGGAAGTCGAGGCTGCTATGATTGTACCACTGCACTCCAGTCTGGATGACAGAGCGAGGCCCTGTCTCAAAAAAAAAAAAAAAAAAAAAAAAAAAAGGCAGTTCTAAGATGGCACCTACCTTTTAAACTTCCAAACTGAATGAACTATGGAACCATTCACTAAGTTGGGGCTTGGACAGGGCAGTAGAACATGGGGAGGTGATCATTAAGCATAGTTTTGCAAATAGTAAATTTGAGATAATTCAGAGACATCCAAGTGGAGATTTCAAGTTGGTAGCCAGGTATCAGGCTGGAGGGACCAGATCATGAAAGGCACAGTATGTACGTCATGTAACAAAATACAGATTTTTAACTGGTAGCTGATAGGGAACTGAAAGGTTTTAGTAAGTGATGAGATAAGATTTGTGATTCTGAAAAATCACCCCGATCGCGGGTAGAATATGGATGTGTTGCAGATCAGATGAGCAAGGACAGCAGGTGCAGGGGCTGTGGGTGTGAGAAAGAAAAGGAGGCTTCCCCTTTGTCACCAACCCTTCTCCCACACAGCTGCTGGGGATTTTCCTAATACAAATCTAGATCATGTCAGTTCCCCACTTAAAATCCCTCAGGATAAAACCTGTATTCCTTGGGACCTTCCACTTGGGGATTTAGTGTGTGACAACCTGTCTGGAACTCTCTCCTGGTGTCCACTCCCGACCCTGCGTCAGGTTCACCTAACACACAGTTCTGCTGCAGGCTCCATGCCTCTGCTCATGCTGTTGTCCTCTGCCTGGCAAGCCCTTGTTTTGGCACCCACAGTGATGCCGTGTTGTTTTCCTGTTGGACATAATCTTGCAGAGCTGCTCTGCCTATCGAGTAGCCATGCTTTTATTCCTTTTTTTTTTTTTAAATTTAAACAGAGCCTTGCTCTGTCACCAGGCTGGACTGCAGTGGCATGATCTCAGCTCACTGCAACTCAGCTGAGCTGAATACCTCCCGGGTTCAAGCAATTCTCTTGCCTCAGCTTCCTGAGTAGCTGGGACTACAGGCATGCGTCACCACACCCAGCTAATTTTTGTATTTTTAGTAGAGATGGGGTTTCACCATGTTGGCCAGGATGGTCTTGATCTCTTGACCTTGTGATCCGCTCACCTCAGCCTCCCAAAGTGCTGGGATTAGAATACAGAAAACCGAGAAGATGCTAAGGAGAAATGGGCACAGCATGGGAAATGGGAAAGAACTGGTCAAGCAACTTGGAAAAAGGGGTCAGGGTTGGACGGTGTTGCACTCTCATCTGTGAGGCAGTGCAGGATCAGGATAAAAACACAGGGTGTCAAGGAAAAAATGGGTGACAGAATCAGATGCGGAGAGGTTAGTACGGCAGACCAGGCCTTCAAGAAAGTGAGTGCCCCGTGCACAGGCTCCATGTGGACACTGAGGTCACCTGGGGTGATGTCATGAATTGCGGTAGAGGACACTAGGGGCCAGGCACCCCAGTCTTCCATGAATGAGGTGAATGATCAGGAGAAGGTGAACAACAGCAACCAGGAGGGCTCCAGCTGGGCAGGAAGGATCTCCATGGAATGAGACGGGGGACACACACAGGAGGACACAAAGCTCAAACCCCTGATCCCAAGATACACAGGGGATGAGAAGAAGGAGGAGCCATGGGAGAGGGCTTCAAGAACAGGATAGGGAAGGGTCAGGGTGATGGCAAAGGGAGGGAGGGAATGGCTAAGGAGAGGCTGAGGAAACAGAGGCAGCTATTGATTATGGAGTGGTAATTGCAGAGGACATAGTGAGGAAGCGGTGGGATGGTTGGGTCACAGGTAAACAAAAGTAAGGAGAAAAAACTCTGGGGCACAGCATGATGGACATCATAAGGAGAGGAGAGGAGGGTGGGGAAGTCAGCTACCATGGGAAGTAGTCTACTGATATCTGCTGAGTCATATGGATATAAACCTAATGTATCTAATCAAAAAAACTCGACCTCATCGCATAAGTTCATGATGATGCTGCTGATGATGATGATAATGGTTTGATGACAATGGGGGTGGTGATGACAGTAACTACCAATTCTGAACACCTTCTATATGCTAAGCACGGCTGGAACCAGCACTCCACGTTTCACCTTCGCAGTAACCCTCTGAGACAGGTAACATCCTCCTTATCCCCAGAAGGACTCTGTACCAAAGGAGGAAGCAAACTAAACAGAAATATCAGTGCCCTCGGAGACTGACGGGCTTTTAAAATGTTATCTTAGGAATTTTATGGTTGTAACTCACTCAGGACAGCAGGAACCGGCCTGACTCATATCTACTGCATATTCAGCAACTTCAACAAAATAATATTCGGTCTGGAGGAAAATGAAAACATGCAATCATTTACTGGGGGCTTCACTTTGGGCCAGATCCCGTGCTAACTGCTCTGCATCAATTATCTCTTTTAACCCTCACACCCAAAAAAGCAGGTTACCCTAATAATCCCCATCTTAAAGATTAAGAAACTGAGGCAGAAAGAGTAATTTGCCCGTGATTCGTGCCAGCAATCCTTATTTCACATCATGCCTTTTGGACAAGATCTAAAGGTTTAATACATTACAGAACCTGAAAGACACGGAGTCCTGCAGAATGTCTTAAACCATTAACTTCTTACAATCTCTTTGCATGTTTTTCCAGGCGAGGGAAAACCTAGCGAAATTTAAAAAAAAAAATAAAAAAGCCGGGTTCAGTGGCTCACGCCTGTAATCCCAGCACTCTGGGAGGCCGAGACGGACGGGTCATTTGAGTGCAGGAGTTCCCAACCAGCCTGGCCAATATGGTGAAACCCCGTCTCTACCAAAAACACAAAAATTAGCTGGGTGTGATGGCATGAGCCTGTAATCCCATCTACTCGGGCGGCTGAGGCAGAGGAATCACTTGAACCCGGGAGGCGGAGGTTACAATGAGCTGAGATCGCGCCACTGCACTCCAGCCTGGGCAGCAGAGCGAGACTTTGTCTCAAAAAAAAAAAAAGCTGTTGTAAAATGCACTAAGATGGTAAACACCTGTGGTCTTTATTATCCTGGACTTGATCCAGAAGATTCTGATTCACTGGGCTACAGTAGGCCCTGAACATCTGAATTTTTCTTAGGCCTCCCAGGCTATGCTGTTCAGGTTAGGAAGTGCTGCTTTATATTCTCTGCAGCTCCAAACCAAACCTTCCCCTATTATGTTTAGATGTTTGTAGACCCAGAGGGCATCAGAAACTGATGCAGAGAAAACCTGAAATTATCAAAACTATCCAACAGAGAGTCAAGGAGGGGCATGCTCTATTTCTCTGTACTTTTCTTTCTGTTTGAACTATTTTATAACTTACTATTTTTATATAAGCAAGTTTGCAAAAAATATTACCAACAAATGTGCTAACCCTAATGTGCTACTAAACAGAATTTTATTTCTGACAATTTTAATGTCACTTCAGATTCTCTTCACAAATAGTCAATATGAGAAAAATTATTACTTTTATTATTATTATATTTTTTAGAGACAGGGTCTCACTCTATCACCCCGGCTGGAGTGCAGTGGCATGATCTCAGTTCACTGCAATCTCCATCTCCAAGGTGCAAGCGATTCTCATGTCTCAGCCTCCCAAATAGCTGGGATCACAGGAGAGTGCCACCATGCATGACTAATTTTTGTATTTTTAGTAGAGACAGGGTTTCACCATGTTGGCTAGGCTGGTCTCGAACTCCTGGCTTCAAGTGATGCACCCGTCTCAGCCTCCCAAAGTGCTAGGATTACAGGTATGTGCCACTGCACATGGCCAGGAAAAAAATCATTTCTAATTAATCAGTGGTATAGGCCAGGTGCAGTAGCTCACGCCTGTAGTCCCAGCACTTTGGGAGGCTGACACAGGAGGACACCTTGGGCCCAGGAGTTTGAGACCAATCTGGGCAACAAAGTGAGACCCTGTCTCTACAAAAAAATAAAAAAAGTAGCCAGGCGTGGTGGCATGAGCCAATAGTCCCAGCTACTTGGAGGGCTTAGGCTGGAAGATCACTTGAGCCCAGGAGGTTGAGGCTGCAGTGAGTCATGATCACGCCACTGCATTCCAGCCTGGGCGAAAGAGCCTAAACCCTGTCTCAAAAAATAAATTAATTAATTGAAATAAAATAAACAGTGCTATAGATGTGGCCAATAACAAATGAAAACTAGAGAAGATTGTAATCCATTTAAGGTCACAAATTTCACCAGGGACTGTCTTTAATATTTGTGTATTTATCTATTTAATCAACCACTGCCAACAACATGCCAGATACTACTGCAGTGCTGTACTAACATTAAATATCATTTAATCTTCACAACCACCTATGAAGTAGGTAGTATTATCATCCCCATTTTACAGATCAGAAAACTGAGACGCAGAATGGTTTCGTGACTTCCCCCCTTTTTTTGCTGGACGGATTCTCGCTCTATCCTCAGGCTGGAGTGCAGTGGGGAGATCTCGGCTCACTGCAAGCTCTGCCTCCCGGGTTCACGCCATTCTCCTGCCTCAGTCTCCCAAGCTGGGACTACAGGCGCTCGCCACCACGCCCGGCTAATTTTTTTGTATTTTTAGTAGAGATAGGGTTTCACTGTGTTAGCTGGGATGGTCTCGATCTTCTGACCTCGTGATCCGCCGGCCTCAGCTTCCCAAAGTGTTGGGATTACAGGCGTGAGCCACCGCACCCGGTCTGTAACTTCCCCCATTTTACACAGCTAGTGAGTGGCACTAAGTTTGACAGACTTTGGTTCCAGAATCCATGCTCTGAATGACAACACTTAGTCTCCAGGAACCTACAGAAAGTGCAAGGCTTAGTTCAAAACTTTGGTTTTCCCCACTCTATAATCCCTATGTGGCAAGCCTACATCTCTCACCTAGAAGGCATTCTTTGAGATCCTCTAACAGTTCATACTCCTCCCTTGTGCTGCCTGAGCACTCTCCTACATTATTATTATCACTGAGATGGAGTTTTGCCCTTGCTGCCCAGGCTGGAGTCCAAAGGCGCAGTCTCAGCTCACTGCAACCTCTGCCTTCCGAGTTCAAGCGATTCTCCTGCCTCAGCCTTCTGAGTAGCTGGGATTACAGGCACCCGCCACCATGCTCGGCTAATTTTATATTTTTAGTAGAGATGGGGTTTCACCATGTTGATCAGGCTGGTCCCAAACTCCTGACCTCAGGTGATCCGCCCGCCTTAGCCTTCTAAAGTGCCGGGATTTCAAGCGTGGGCCACCGCGTCTGGCCTACATCCCTATTTTTTAAGCCTTTTGCTCTCAGCTTAAACATTACTAAATTACAAACTCTAATGACACCGCGGTATTTCTCAGTGCACAACACCAAATTTTAATTATGTATCTCATGGATAATTATTTCTTGTCAGTCTTTCCCAACTAAACCGTGCATTCCAGTACGTCAGGTAGCATGTCTGTCTTGTTCTTGGCGTATTCCCATTATTGAATCCCCACCAACTAGCCCAGATAAGACCCTGGCACAAAGTAAGCTCTCAATTTTTGTAGAATGAATGAGTGAATAAATGGAGGACACTCAAGCCTCATGTTTTCTCTTTCTCTGACACCTGTGCTCCCTACGACCCCACCCTCACCACCACACCCTTAATAGTGGAGACTCAGTGTGGTACTGGCTTTTCAAACAGTATTATGTGGCCCTAGACAGGTCATTTCCTTCACTGAAATTCATCGCCTGAGTTTCAGGTGCACAACGGGGATCATACCTACAAGAGAGAGAACCTGCACCTCTCATCCTCATAATCTACCCAAGACAGTAGTTAGGTGTATCATGTTTGTCTTTCTAGCAGCGTTTTGCTCCGAGAACGCCAAGACCCCGTCTCCCTGGTTCAGGGGCTTGTTCCATGCCCGGCTCACAGCAAGAGCTCAGAAACGATTCGTTAAATAAATGAAGCCCTGTTCTGTGCATTTCACAGTTGGGAAACGAGGGTCGTGCGAGGCGGGAGCTGCAACCTGCCAGCCTCCAAGCGCATTCTTCAGACGCAGGCCCGCGCTCCCGATGCCGGCCCCGAACTCCGCGCCTGGCAGTCACTTCTTGCACAGGGAAGCATCTTCGCAGGTGCTGCGCATGCCCTCGTCGTCCGCGTTGCAGCTCGAGGTGTAAGAGTAGGAGGTGAAGGAAGACTCCCTCTGCCTAGTGGCCATGGGCGTGGAGGTCCCAGGGCGATGTGTCCGCCAGGGACATGGAATCGGGGTCGACGGGCGGCAGGGGACGGCGCTAGTCACAGGCAGAAGGCAGAAGAGGAGGGTAAGACTCCACCTGGCTCAGGTGGCGCAGTTCAGTGACACCGCCCACGCCGGCTGCCCTAGCAACCTCTCCGCTTATTGGCTCCTCTTCCGAGTCGCTCATTGGGCATTTATCCCGCCCTCTCAGCCTACAAAGGTACTCATTGGGTAAGTCTTTTGGCCCCGCCCACCCACCCGGAAGTTTGCTGATGGAAAAAGGAAACTAAAAGTCAGTAGCAGAGTACCGCGATGCTTTCTGGGAAGTGTAGTCTTAGGTGCCTGGCGAGGCCACCAGGTTTCTTCTGACTCATCACGAAATTTTAAGGACAGAGAATCCAGCCAGAAGCAAACGTCAGTTGTTACGTTCAGTCTGGGCTCGTTGTCACGCAACAGTTTAACAAAACTTTGTTAAGTGCTGTCCACGCCAGGGACTGTGCTAAGAGCTTTGGAGACATGATCGCCTTTGAAATATAGTGAAGGGAGTAGCGTGTGGAAAAGTAATACAATGGGAAACCACGTGGCAGTAAAAATCAATGAACTCGAACTCTCAGGTAGCATCAAGGGTTGAATTTCAGAAACGTGATGTTCAGTGAAAGAAGGAAGTCTAACAACACTTTTGTAAAGTTCAAACCAAGTAAAACTAATGTTGTTTAGAGAAACATACATATACGGTAAAATACTGTACAGAAAAGCCAAGACTTGAGGGAAAAAAAAAGAGTCAGGACATTGATGACCTCTAGGGAGTGGGGACGGTAGCACACGAGAGGGTAGGGAGAGGCAGGGAAAGAGCACATAGACACATTCTCAGTTTCTCAGGTGGGAGTGAGTTCACCTGTGTCTGTTTCATTATGATGCATATTCAAGATGCATATATTTTTTACTAGTTTTGTTATAAAATATTTATAAATAAAAGAAGAACTATGCTTCTGTATTCCATTTGATTATCTGTCAGGTGTTGGACACAGGCAATGGATATACTTTAAGAATATCCATTCTTAAAGGCTGGGCGTGGTGGCTCACGCCTGTAATCCCAGCACTTTGGGACGCCGAGGCGGGTGGATCGTGAGGTCAGGAAATCGAGACCATCCTGGCTAACACGGTGAAACCCTGTCTCTACCAAAAATACAAAAAATTAGCCAGACGTGGTGGCGGGCGCCTGTAGTCCCAGCTACTCGGGAGGCTGAGGCAGGAGAATGGTGTGAACCCGGGAGGTGGAGCTTGCAGTGAGCCAAGATTGCACCACTGCACTCCAGTCTGGGAGACACAGCGAGACTCAGTCTCAAAAAAAAAAAAAAAAAAAAGAACTTTGATTCACACCCATTTAAAAAAGCAAAATAGCTCTCTCTCTTCTGCCGCCATGTAAGATGTGCCTGCTTCCCCTTCCACCATAACTGTAAGTTTCCTGAGGCCCCCAGCCATGCAGAACTCAACATGGTTGCAACTGGGGGCCATTATCTTAAGTGAAACGACTCAGAAGCACAAAGTAAAATATGCATGTTCTCGCTTCCCTGCTTACAAGCTGAGCAGACGCCACCACCATGCTTCCTGTAAAGCCTGCAGAACCACAAGCCAATGAAACTGGCTTTCTATATAAATTAAAAAAAAATAAATAAATAAAAAAGCAATGTAGCAGAAACCCAGAATACACACCTTGGGGTGAGATCAGATAGCAAATGCTTGCTTAGTATTCAGTGGAGGCACAAGATCTCATTGATAGTCAAAGCAGAAATGACAGTGGGGAATGGCTGAGGTTAGGAAGTTTTGCCAGGGGTATTGGTAATGGGCTGAATACACCATTTTCTTGGAGTCATCCTCTGCCAAAAAAGTAATACAAACCACGCACAAGCATCATCTCCCAGCTTGGCAGTGTCTACATTCCATGGGTGTTAGTGGATAACGTCGAACAGTAAGTAGTACAAGGTGTTAATCCCATAGGTCTGGACGGTGAGACTGAAGGTGACTAGAAGAAGGTGGAGGCAGATGTATTGGCACACTTTTGTTGTTGGGTGAGCCTTTGATTCAAAACAGCTGGTAATTCAGAGAAATTTGGTTACTTGGATTCTAGACAACGTGAATTTACTGGGTGTGGACCACAACACTAGTAGATTGACTAGCATTCCCTGGAGGAGGAGGATGGCTACCCACAGAGCAGGCTGCTGGTCTCCCTTTCCTCATAACCTCTGAGAAGATTCACACCACATGTGATCTGATGACAAAAAAACCCCTGTAACTTGAGAGAATTTGGATAGGGGTGGGGAGACCCTTACAACACCTGGAATCCGGCCAGGCATGGTGACTTATGCCTGTAATCCCAGCACTTTGGGAGGCCGAGGTGGGTAGCTCACCTGAGGTGAAGAGTTCGAGACCAGCCTGGCCAACAGGATGAAACACCATCTCTACTAAAAATACAAAACTTAGCCAGGCGAGGTGGTGGGCACCTGCAGTCCCAGGTACTCAGGAGGCTGAGGCAGGAGAATCACTTGAACCCAGGAGGCGGAGGTTGCACTGAGCCGAGACCATGCCATTAGACTCTAGCCTGGATGACAAGAGTGAAACTCCATTTCAAAAAAAGAAGAAGAAGAAGAAGAAACCACCTGGACACCTGGAATCCCACTAAATTGAAATATGGGACATATTTTGCTATCATATGATTTTGGCTATGTCTATTTCAAGGACCTCTCAGTCACAGTTTTCCTTGACCTCCAAAGGGATGCAATACATCTTTACTTTGCTACTGTTCCCCCAGGGTATCTAAACACCTCTGCCATCACACACAATCTTTGCGGGCAGGATCTTGATGGCATCCACCTTTCTCCAAGAGTACAGGTATAACATTATATTTATGGCATCCTCCTTTGAGGAAATTTTTTGTTTTGTTTTGTTTTTTCAGTCAGAGTCTCGCTCTTGTTGCCCAGGCTGGAGTGCAATGGCACGATCTCGGCTCACTGCAACCTCCGCCTCCTGGGTCTCAGCCCCCCAAGTAGCTGCGATTACAGGCACCTGCCACCACGCCCGGCTAATTTTTGTATTTTTAGCAGAGACAGGGTTTCGCCATGTTGGCCAGGCTGGTCTCAAACTCCTGACCTCAGGTGATCCGCCCACCTCAGCTTCCCAAAATGCTGGGATTACAGGCATGAACCACCGCACCCAGCCAAAAGTCCATATTCTTTGTGGATGTCATTGCCACCATTATACAATAGTGCAATGTTGCTCAGTACGATGTTGCTGTTTTCCATCCCTTAACCAGCATGTTTCTTACAAAGAATGAAACCCAGAGGTCAGCACAAGTGGCTACACTTCAAGCAGTAAGCACTGAATGGCTATCTTAGTCCATTTTGGCTGCTATAACAAAATACCGTAAACTAAGTTTATACTTATAAATGAAAGAATGGCTGGGCACAGTGGCTAATACCTTTAATCCCAGCACTTTGGGAGACTAAGGTGGGAAGATCACTTTAGCTCAGGAATTCAAGACCAGTCTGGGCAATGTGGCAAAACCCCATCTCTACAAAAAAAATTTAAAAACTAACTGGGTATGGTGGAGTGTGCCTGTAGTCCCAACCTTGGGACTAGGCTGAGATGAGGAGGATCACTTGAGTCCCGGAGTTCAAGACTACAGTGAGCTATGATTGTGCCACTGCACTCTAGCCTGGGTGACAGAGAGAGACCCTTTCTCAAAAAATAAACACATACATACATAAAAATAAACCACAGAAATTTATTTATCATGGTTCTGCAGGCTGGCAAGTCCAAGGTCGAGGCAGACTCTGTGTCTGGTGAGGGCCTGCTTTCTGACTCATAGACGGTGCTGTCTTGCTGTATCCTTACTTGGTCAAAGGAGCGAGGTGTCTCTCTCGGGTCTGTCTTATAAGAACGCTAATCACATTCATGATAACTCTGCCCTTGTGCCCTGATCACGTCACAAGAGCCCCACATCCTAATACCTTGGGAGTTAAAATGTCAACATTTGAGTTTCAGGGAGACAGAAACATTCAGACCACAGCAATGCCCTAGCCAACAAATGACTCCATCTCCATATGAATAACAAACCCTTGGGCCATTGTCTAAGAATTGTTCCCTTTGTGCTAATAAAGAACTTTGGGAATCTCTTGCCTCATAAATACTGAAAATATAAACCAAGGTAATAGACAACTCATGTTTTTAAAATGGTCAGGTGTGGTGGCTTACGCCTGTAATCTCAGCATTTTGTGAGGTCAAGGCGGGAGGATCACTTGAAGTCAGGAGTTCGAGACCAACCTGGCCAACATGGCAGTCTCTACTGAGAATACAAAAATTAGCTGGCTACCTGGGAGGCTGAGGCCTGAGAATCACTTGAACCTAGGAGGCGGAGGTTGCAGTGAGCTGAGATTGTATCACTGCACTCCAGCCTGGGCGACAGAGCAAGACTCTGTCTCAATTAAAAAAAAAAAAAAGATATCTCTACATCTACATATACTAAGGCCACAATATAAGTCCTCACTATGGCATTCTGTGTACTCTTGGAAGTCCTACACATTACTGGTAGTGACCAGGGTAATCATTTCACATTTCAGAATCCACAGTGCCCCATGGGCTCTTGGAGAAGGCATTAATAGAATCTTCCACTTCTCTGATATCCCCAAACAGTAGGCTCAAGAGGCATATGTGCTCCTGGAAGAACCTTTATTTAAGTGACAAAGTGGAAAATGCACATCATCCCTTCACACCTCCACCCCTGTTTCCCTATCACCACAGTCATTGATTACTCACACCCCAGTGGAGACCCACTATTCCTATACAAATGCCACACAGGTCCCTCAATTACCTGTATTGGCCATCCTGGGGGACATCTGTAAAGCTCATGTTTTCGATGACTACCTCACCCTGTGGTCCTCTTTCTCCTGGTTAGGTGTTGAACCCAGGAGGTAGAGGTTGCAGTGAGCCGAGACTCTGCCCCACTACACTCCAGCCTGGGTGACACAGCAAGACTCTGTCTCAAAATAAATAAATAGATAAATAAAACAAAATAAAAAATAAAACATTTCTGGTGCAAACTTTGTTAAAGGCATCACCCTGCTATGATTAGGCTTATGGGTTTAAAGTTATTTGGGTAATAGTCTGTTTGGGGTTTGCAAGAAGTAACATGTGGCTGGAAGGTGGCCTGTGAGTAGAAAGCAAGGCTCTCGAAGGCAAGGCCTCAAATACCCTGCTAAAGTTTGGACCCTAGGCTGTGGGAACTCCTGAAATAACTTAAAGTAGGGAAGCAACGTTATCAGATTTTCGTGCTAGAAAGTCCACCCTCATGGTGGTGTGGAGAATGGATTCAAGGGAGGCCAAGAGTAGAACCAGCAAGATCACCAAGGAGTCAATTGCACCAGTCCATATAAGGACAGGAAGGAATGAACCACAGACATGGGGACAGAGAAAAGAGGAACAAAATGTGATATATTTGTTGGTTCATTGCATATGAAGGGGGTGTGAAAGAGAGAGAGAGAGAGCACCTTGTTAGGCTGAGGAAGGCAGTTCATCTGAAGTCAGGAGTTCGCGACCAACCTGGCTAACATGGTGAAACCCCATCTCTACTAAAAATACAAAACAATTAGCCGGCTGTGGTGGTGCACACCTGTAATCCAGCTACTCAGGAGGCTGAGGCATGAAAATTGCTTGAACCCGGGAGGTGGAGGTTGCAGTGAGTCAAAGTCATGCCACTGCACTCCAGCCCAGGTGACAAAGTGAAACTCTGTCTCAAAAATAAAAGGGAGAGAGAAAGAGAGAGATCAGTTATGGTTCTGAGGCCTCTTCCTTGGGTGATAAGAAGTGTATAATGAAATATATTCAGTTTCTTTCACTTTTCTATTATTATTATTTTTTGAACAGGGTCTCACTCTGTCACTCGGACTAGAGTGCAGTGGCACAACCATGGCTCACTGCAGCCTCTACCTCCTGGGCTTAGGAAATCCTCCCACTTCAGCCTCTGGATACACACACATGTGTGTGCCTCGCTAAGACTACATGCATGTGCCAACACGTCTAGCTGATTAAAAAAAAATTTTTTTTGAGTTGGAGTCTTGCTCTGTCGCCCAGGCTGGATGGAGTGCAGTGACACAATCTTGGCTCACTGCAACCTCTGCCTCCTAGACTCAAGCTATTCTCCTACCTCAGCCTCCCAAGTATCTGAAATTACAGGCGTGCACCACCATGCCCGGCTAATTTTTTGTATTTTTAGTAGGGACAGGGTTTCACCATGTTGGCCAGGCTTGTCTTGAACTCCTGACCTCAAGTGATCCACCCACCTCAGCTTCCCAAAGTGCTGGGATTAAAGGCATGATGCTTCTTTTATTTATATTTATTTATTTATTTATTTATTTATTTGACAGAGTCTTGCTCTGTCACCCAGGCTGGAGTGCAGTGGTGCGATCTCGGCTCACTGCAAGCTCTGCCTCCCGGGTTCATGCCATTCTCCTGCCTCAGCCTCCTGAGTAGCTGGGACTACAGGCACCCGCCACCATGCCCAGCTAAAGTTTTTGTATTTTTAGTAGAGACGGGGTTTCACCTTGTTAGCCAGGATGGCCTCGATCTCCCGACTTCGTGATGCGCCTGCCTCAGCCTCCCAAAGTGCTGGGATTACAGGCGTGAGCCACCGCACCCGGTGATGCTTCTTTTTAGACATGTTGACTTTGAGATGCTTATGGACATCCTGATAGACGAGCAGACAATTAGATAAATCAGTGTGGCATCAGGAGAATGAGGTGGTTAGACATAGACATTCAGATGTCATTGGCATACCAGTGAAAGCAGAATCATGGGAGTGGATGAGCTGGCCCTGAGACTGCAGGGAGAATGAGAAGATCCTGTTAGTTAAAGGTGGTACTTTGAAGTATATTTACAGTTAAGAGGTGTCAGAAGAAGAAGCCACAAAAGAGACTGAGAAAGAAGGGTCTGGTGTCAGGAAGGGAACCTGGGGAGAGTGGTATCACTAAAAATGAAGAAGACAGAAAGAATTTAAAGAATGAGGCCGGGCACGTTGGCTTACGCCTGTAATCCCAGCACTTTGGGAGGCCGAGGCGGGCGGATCACAAGGTCAGGAGATGGAGACCATCCGGGCCAACATGGTGAAACCCTCGTCTCTACTAAAAATACAAAAAAATTAGCTGGGCATGGTGGCACACGCCTGTAATCTCAGCTACTTGGGAGGCTGAGGCAGCGGAATGGCTTGAACCCGGGAGGCAGAAGTTGCAGTGAGCCAAGATCACGCCCCTGCACTCCAGCCTGGGTGACAGCGTGAGACTCCGTCTCAAAAAAAAAAAAAAAAAAAAAAAAGAAATTTAAAGAATAAGTATGTGGAATATGTGGTTAACATTTATCAGACTTAAGTGAACCGAAGACAGAAATATATATGCATTGGATTTAGCCATGAGAAGATTCCTGGGGCATAAATGAGAAAAGATTTCGTAGAACTTTCAAAAAGAAGTCAATACAAAATGAGACAGTTATAAAGAGTAAAGAATTCTTTCAGATGATAGAGAGACAGGGAGATAAAGTGGTTGGTTGCTGGAGGAGCTGAAAGGAGAATGTGATGTATCAGGAGAAACAGCCATGCTCATGTGCTCAGGGACAGAGACAGATGAAAGACAAAGCAGAATGGGAGATCAGTAGAATGAGGTCTTTGAAGAAGTCTGAATAGATAATGTCCAGGGGACTGTTAGCCTTCAACTACAAAGCTGGATCCCTTTCCTCTGAAACAAAAGGGAAGGAGTAGAGATGAATGAGGAAAGGATGGTGGGATACAGGAATGGGGGTCTTGACTGCTGGTCTCTAATGTCTTAATAAGGCATGATCATGCCTGAGCAAAGTGATAAAAATTTGGAGAGGTCCTTGAGGAAATAAACAGGGGAGTTGTCCATGAACGTTTCCTAGGATTTGGGGCACAAACGACTTAAATGCTGATGAGTAGGAGCTAGTTAAATAAATTACAGTATATGTATAAGATGAACATCTGCTTTTAGAAAGAATAAGATGGCCTGGGTCGGGCATGGTGGCTCACGCCTGTAATCCCAGCATTTTGGGAGGCCAAGGCAGGCGGATCACGAGGTCAGGAGATCGAGACCATCCTGGCTAACACGGTGAAACCCCGTCTCTACTAAAAAAAAAAAAAAAAAAAAAAAAAATTAGCCGGCTGTGGTGGTGGGTGCTTGTAGTCCCAGCTACTAGGGAGGCTGAGGCAGGAGAATGGCATGAACCCGGGAGGCAGAGGTTGCAGTGAGCCGAGATCGCGCCACTGCACTCCAGCCTGGGCGACAGAGCAAGACTCCATCTTAAACAAAAAAAGAAAGAATAAGATGGCCTGGTGTGGTGGCTTATGCTTGTAATCCCAGCACTTTGGGAGGCTGAGGCAGGAGGAATAGCTGAACCTGGCAGTTTGAGGTTGCCATAGGTTATGACTGTGCCACTACACGCCAATCTGGATGACAGAGTGCGACCCTGTCTCTAAAAAAAAAAAAGATAATGATGAAAGCATTCACATTTGAAAATTTGAAAAGATGTCCAAGAAGTAGTGAGATATACATACACACACATATATATATTTCTCTTTTTTTCCCAGAAAGCAGCTGGCACAGTGGCTGATGCCTGTAATCCCAGCACTTTGGGGGGACGGAGGTGGGAGGATTACTTGAGTTCAGAAGTATGAGACCAGCCTAGGCAGCACAGGGAGACCTCATCTCTTCAAAAAAATAAAAAAATTAGCGGGGCGTGGTGGCACATGCCTGTGGTCCCATCTACTTGGGAGGTTGAGGTGGGAGGATCACTTGGGCCTGCAATATTGAGCCTGCGGTGAACCATGATCACGTCACTGCAAACTAGCCTGGGCGACACAGCGAGACTCTGTCTCAAAATAATGATGATGATGATAATAAAATAAGAATAAATAGAAAGCAAATCAGAGAATAATACACTGACATATATACAAATATGCACTTTGTTTTTAAAGATTAAAAAAATGTAAACAATAAGGTGGTTTTCTAGGCAATGGAAAGGAGAGTGAGACGTAGCCAAAAAAGGGAAATTTAATTTTTAAAATGTTATGCAACTTGTACTTTTGTGCCCTTCATCTTTTTTCTTACGTGAGGAGTATACACCTGTGATGTTTCTAATATTTGATCCTTAACACAAATATATATATATTTCTTTCTTTCTTTTTTTTTGAAACAGGATCTTGCTTTGTCACCCAGGCTGGTGTGCAGTGGCATGATCACAGCCCACTGCAGCCTCAACCTCCTGGACTCAAGGGATCCTCTACCTCAGCTTCTGGAGTATCTGGGACTACAGGCACACGTCACCACGCACAGCTAATTTTTTAAATTATTGTTTGTGGAGACGAGATCTCACTATGTTGCCCAGGCTGGTCTCAAACTCCTAGGGTCAAGGAATCCTTCTGCCTCAGCCTCCCAAAGTGCTGGGATTACAGGCATGAGCCACCATGCCTGGCTACAAATTAATATTTTAATTAGCCAACGTAGACACAAATACCTGTTTCTTGCAAAAAAAATAAAACCATTATAAACCCTACCTGAAGTATCCCTTGACCACAACCTCCAATGTCACCAATACCCACCTTCACAAGAAGTAATCACAGTTTTAAGTTGGGCGAATACCTTTACAGCCCTTCAAAGACACTTAAAATCATTAAGAATATTTTTATTAAATTTAAAGAGGCTGAGTGCAATGACTCACACCTGTAATCCCAGCACTTTGGGAGGCCAAGGCAGGCAGATCACTTGAAGCCAGGAGACCAGCCTGGCCAAAATGGTGAAACCTTATCTCTACTAAAAATACAAAAATTAGCTGGGCATGGTGGTGGGCGCCTGTAATCCCAGCTACTCAGGAGGCTGAGATGAGAGAATTGCTTGACCCTGGGAGGTGGAGGTTGCAGTGAGCTGAGATGTCTCCACTGCATGCCAGCCTGGGTGATAGAGACAGGGTCCTGTCTCAAAAAAAAAAACAAAAACAAAAACAAAAATTTAAGGAAAGCAAACCTGAGAACAAATAAATAACTATTTCCTAAAGGCCACTTAATGATAAAGTAGATACACAGCATGGCTTGATCTTTCAGTCTCTGAGAATCATCCATTGCTTTGACAGCCTTTCAGCCCAGCTCCTGCACTCTGGCCAGGTGAAGTCAGCGGAGGTGCAGATGTGGGCAAAGCCTCTGCAGCCACATTTGACAGACCGTGCCCTGACCCACATGGTCCCAGTCCAGCCAGGCTCATAAGAGACACAGCAGAGGAGCAGGGATTGGCATCTGCTCCTCTGGGTATGAAAGCTGGTGTGTTTCCTAAACTTTGTGTTATATATATATATATTTGTTTGTTTGTTTGTTTGTTTATTTGAGACAAAGTCTCACTTTGTTGCCCAGGCTGGAGTGCAGTGGTGCGATCTCTGCTCACTGCAACCTCTGCCTCCCAGGCTCAAGTGATTCTCCCACCTCAGCCTCCTGAGTAGCTGGGATTACAGACGCCTGCCACCACACCTGCATAATTTTTTTCTTTTCTTTTTTTTTTTTTTTAAGTAGAGATGGGGTTTCAGCATGTTGGCCAGGCTGGTCTGGAACTCCTGACCTCAAGTGATCCACCCACCTGAGCCTCCCAAAGTTCTGGGATTACATGTGTGAGCCAACGCACCTGGCCCATATTCAGTTTTTCATTTAATGATTTCACCTTCAAGCTTGCTTCCTGGCTTGCATTTTCCATTTGGTTTGCAGAAGAAACTAGATTTACCTCCAATACTGTTAACATTTTTTTTTTTTTGAAACAGAGTCTCCTGCTGTCGTCCAGGCTGGAGTATATTGTCGTCATCATAGCTCACTGCAGCCTTGAACTCCTGGGCTTAAGCAATTCTTCCTTCTAAGCTGCCAAAGTAGCTGGAGCTACAAATGCATGCTACCATTCCTGGCTAATTTTTTAAATTTTCTATAGAGAGACGAGGTCTTCCTATGTTGCCTAGGCTGGTCTTGAACATCTGGGCTCAAGTGTGACCCGCCTGCGTTGGCCTCCTAAAGTGCTGGTATTATAGGCGTGAGCCACCACATCTGGCATATTAATTTCTTGTAATGCCTGATATATATATATGTATATATATGTATATATGTATATATTTGAGACGGAGTCTTCTCACTCTCTCATCCAGGCTGGAGTGCAGTGGTGGGATCTCAGCTCACTGCAACCTCTGTACACCCCCGGGTTCAAGCGGTTCTCCTGCCTCAGCCTCCCGAGTAGCTGGGATTACAGGTGCCTGCCACCATGCCCTGCTAACTTTTGTATTTTTAGTAGAGACGGGGGTTTCACCATCTCGGCCAGGCTGGTCTTGAACTCCTGACCTTGTGATCCACCCTCCTCGGGTGGGTGCTGGGATTACAGGTGTGAGCCACTGCGCGTGGCCTGTTTTATTCCTCCCCCCCCCCCGGATGTTTCTACTATTTTTTTTCATTGTCCTGTTTTAGTTTACCTATATGCTTTTCTAAGATTGATATTCTCTCCTTCAGGTGTCTGACTGCCTGACTCAAAAGCTCATTTTTATTCATTTATTAGTGAGATTTTCTCTCTAAGAATGTAATTTACTACTTTTGGATTTGATGAAAAGGTTTTTTCCCCTAAAGTAACCTGCGTAAGACATTTTGTTTCTCCTTCAGCTGCTGAATTTCTGAATGCATTTATTTATGTTCTTTTCTTTCTAGCTCTGAGGTGGCAGCAATGGAATCAGACAGTCTCTGATTGTCTACTTGGAGGGATCCAATGGTTGCATCTTTTTCCTGCAGTGATTTTCTTAGCTCTTCAATACCTTGGAGTAATTTAGAAGACTCACTCGATAGAGGAGACTCACTTGCGTAAAGAGACTCTGCGGCATGTGAAGAAAGTGCTTCTCTGGGGAGCTGGGGTAAAATATCCAGCTGTGGGAAGAGACTGTCCTTGCTGCGCGATGCTGTGCTGCATGTGTGCTAACTCCTGCCCCGGGTTTTTGAGTTGAGTTTCATTCCCTTCGGTTTTTTGGATCAGGTCACCACGGTTCATCTGAAGTTTAAAATCATGATCACTGTCAGTTAAAAGCTTTGTTTGAAGGTGAGAAAATTCTTCTTGGAGTTGGACTGCCCCATGCTGCACCCACTGTGGTCACCAGCTGCTCTTTTCATTTGCTTTTTTTTTTTTTTTTTTTTTTGAGATTGAGTTTCATTCTTGTCACCCAGGCTGGAGTGCAATGGTGCGATCTCAGGTCACTGCAACCTCCGCCTCCCAGGTTCAAGCAACTCTCTTGCCTCAGTCTCGTAAGTAGCTGGGATTACAGGCGCCCGCCACCACACCTGGCTAATTTTTTTTTTTTTTTTTTGTATTTTTAGTAGATATGGGGTTTTGCCATGTTGGCCAGGCTGGTCTCAAACTTCTGACCTCAGGTGATCCGCCCGCCTCAGCCTCCCAAAGTCCTGGGATTACAGGCATGAGCCACTGCAACCGGCCCACACTTCCATTTTCTTAACTGGCTGTTTTAATTTATTAGGTCCTTGTGGAAGCTCCTCAAATGGATTACCGTTAACACCTCCAATCTCATGACCAATGCTGGATGCTTGCAAAATTGTCACTGAAGTCTGACATTTCTGACTGAATGCATCTGTTTCAATGTCTTTTTCTAGAATAAGACATGATGACTTCTGAACAGTGTCTTTACATTTCTCTTAACCATTACTAGTGGACAGTTTTTTATTTTCCCCTTGCAGCTTGTGGAGGCCTGCTTCATTGTCAGCAATGATATCCACTGTCGGCAATGATAACCACTGTTTGGTGATCCTCCTTTTTGAGACAGCTACTTTCTTGAGCCGCCTTATTCCAAACAGTCTATATTTGTTCTCCGTCCAAAGCAGGTGCTTGCAGTTGCTGCTGAAGGTGAGCAACGCCCTGGGTGTCAGAGGCCGAAGCTGTTCTAGTCTGAAGGCCCTGCAGCTCCATATCTTCCTGACCCACCTCATTGATGGACAGCTGATCCATCTGTTTAGTTAAAGTCACATTATTTTTACTTATACATTTATTCTCCAATTCTTTCCACCTCTGGTCCTTGATTCAGGATTAATCTCCAATTCTTGCTCTTTCATTCCTTTCACTAATCTTTCAGTTTCAGATTTAAATAAACTATGCATTTCACTTCTGTTTTCTATTTTGGGACATTCAACTTCTGTTGTTTGAAAAACAGCTCAGAGTCTTTGAATGTCTTGTCCTGTTTCATGCAGCTGGGTTTTGATTCCAGGCTAGTCTCAAATTCCTGAGCTCAAGTGATCTTCCCATCTTGACCTCCCAAAGTGTGGGATTACAGGTGTCAGCCACCGCACCTGGCCCCAGAAGATAATTTTTTTTATTTCTGTCTTTTACTCTATATTCAAATTCTTCAATTTTTTGGCAGACTCTACTTTTTCAATTTGTAGAGCTTGCATGAATAGTGTTTTCCTTCTCTTGAAGTTTAGAGAGATCAGGTACTCCAATTCCTGAGCCACCTTGCTGTGACAAATTTTCCAGTTCTTCAATCTTTTCTTCCTAATTGCTTAGATTTTCTTGATGCTTACTATTTATTTCCCTCAATTTCTGTTGATGAACATTCTGTAATACTGATAATTCAAGGTGATGGTCATCAGTATCCTGACTTCTTTTTTGTTTGAGCTCCTTGATGGTATTAATATTTGGTGTTTGTAGTTTGTAGATTTCATTTTCATCAAAACTAGTTGTTCCTTCTATTGTATAAGTCTGAGCAATACACTTCCAGTGGCCAACTGGAGACTCAAGTTTTAGAACTTCATCGGACAATCTGTTTATTTGTTATGATGAAATTATGTCATAAAAACCCATGTAATTATCGTGGAACACTGAAGCATGATGGGTACCACATGGAACGGAGGGGATGCAGTGTGGATGGGAACCTCCAGCCTTCCCTGAATGTGCTGACTCCAGGGCTGGCTGCCAGTCCTCCAACCGATCCAGCAGTGTTTGCTTTCTTGCTTTAGGAAGGCTCATTGCTACCTTTCTGTTGTAATTGATGTCGATAACGTTTCGTTTGCTGCCGTATCTGAAGCTCTGATGCTTCCTAGGTATCTCCTAGGTCACTACAAAGATCTTGAAGTCCCTCATTCTCTGATATTAAGAATTCCAAACTGGCATCAGTCTCCTTTATCCCATAGTTAGGGAACTCTTGCCTTTTCCTATGACATTCAGGAGCACATTTGAGATGTGGCTGATGAAAGAAGCCACATTGCTGCCCATCCACCCCAAGGAATGGGCTGAGCTGAAGCCAAGGCCACCAAACCAGGAAGACATGAGTGTGTTAGCACGTGTGTTAAGGAAAACACACATTGGCCTTCATTTTTTTTTTTTTTGTTTTCGAGACAGGGTCTCACTCTGGTGTCCAGACTGGAGTGCAGTGGCGCCATCTCGGCCCACTGCAACCTCCACCTTTCAGGTAAAAGCGATTTTCCTGCTTCAGCCTCCCGAGGAGCTGGGATTACAGGCGCCCACCACTACGCCCAGCTAAATTTGTATTTTTTGTAGAGACAGGCTTTCACCGTGTTGGCCAGGCTGCTCTCGAACTCGCGACCTCAAGTGATCTGCCGGCCTCGGCCTCCCAAAGTGCTGAGATTACAACGTTGAACCACTGCGCCCTGCCAGAAACAGATTTTCATACGTTGAAATAAACGAGAAGGTGGTCGGGCAACGTTGGGGTAGGGGAGGCCAGGCGGAGGAGGCCCAGTGGTCTCCTCGCCCGGAGCCTTCTAGCTCTTTGCCGGTGTCAGGTAGGGCACTGTTAGCCTCGGCTCCGCTCGACTCGGCTCGACTCGGCTCAGCTCGGGTCGGCCAGACTTAGAGGGCGGGCGGGCGGCGCCACTGGAAGTGACGCGGCGAGGGCGGGGCCGCCGGCTGGGGGAGCCGCCGCCGCCGCAGCCGCTTGGGCCGGGAAGCGATGTAGTAGCTGCCAGGCTGTCCCCCGCCCTGCCCGGCCCGAGCCCCGCGGGCCGCCGCCGCCACCGCCGCCATGAAGAAGCAGTTCAACCGCATGAAGCAGCTGGCGAACCAGACCGTGGGCAGGCGAGTGCGCCGGGTCGCACGGGGGTCGCGCCGGGGCTGGGGGCGGAGGGCGGAGGGCGGAGGGCGGAGGGCGGGGGGCGGGACGGCTCCTCCTCGGTCCGGCGGCTCTGAGCTGGGCCGCAGCCCCGCCCGAGACCAGCGGGGCACGGGCCCGGGGGCTGTGCCGCGCTGAGGCCAGAGCGCCGCGCTCCGGGCGGCCCGCCTGTCTCCCAGCGCAGCCGGGCCCCCGAGACCTGCTGGGGCGGGCCGCCGCCTCCTCCGCCACCCCGCGGGGTCCCCTGCCCATTGTCCCTGCCCCGGGAGCATCGCCCTCGGGGAGTAGACCCGGTCCTTCTCCTCCCTTCCCGGGGGCCGAGCCAGCCCGGATCGCTGCCCTGGGCTCAACAACGGTGACTTCTGTCCCTAACGCTGTGTCGAGCGCTGTGCTGTGGGGGGCGGCATTCCCAGGCTTTCCCCGTGCTCTCGCTGTTTGCAAGTCCTTCTCCTGTTAAGTGCATGGCGGCAAGAAATGGCTAGGGGGACGTGAAAGCCAGTGGGATTTGCTCAGTGAGTTCAGAACGCCCTTTGAGGGAATTCGGAGGTGGTGCTGTCTCAAAACCAGGGCTCCTAGGAACTGGACTGCTGCTGCCAGTTCTTGACATTTAGAAATTTGGAATTGGCAGAAAAGGATTATGGAGACGCCTTGCGCCAATTTAAAAAGTCTCCTTTGCTACGGCTGAAGTGCTTAACAAGAAACGTTATTGATTATTAAATGGCAGAGTTGGTAGATCAGGTTGTCAGAACAAGAAATGATTTGTGGTTTTTGAGAGTTTCTGGAGGTGACTGTCATGTGCCGTGTTATCTGCGGCTAATATTTCAAGGTCTTTCAGGGCAGCTGGCTGTACTGTACCGATTTAGTGTTTATTCAGCAAAGAGATATGAAAGTATGAATTTTTTACAGCTCTTCTTTTGTTTTTCGTTTTTTAACAGTTAAGGGGAGTTTGGTTTGGCTGAAGCACGTGGGACACTTCTTTTTTCTGAGTGTATGAAAATACTTTTACTTCCTCTAGAGTTTTCTAAATTTGCTTTTTACTGTTTCATTTCCTCCCTCTTTTTGCTTAGTTTCCTTGTTTAATTTTTTCGATTCCCTACCGTGTTATTGTGGTGAGAATTAACTCTTATTTTCAGGGTTGATCCCTGCCCGTAAAACCCAGACAAACCTACTTTTCTGTTATTTGCAGGAAAGTTAAAGAAATAATGCTGAGAGGAAGGTAAACACGTGTGGTAATGGCGGCTGATGTTTCAAGGAACAATTTATAAGCACATGATACTTTCTTGTGAGTTTCGTACCCTTGTTAGTGTTCTGAGCAAGGTGCATTGTGGAACTAGTATTTAGTAAGTGCCAAGATACGTTTGTCAGATAGTCAGTGTGGCCTGTTTTTACATTGTTCGTGACAGGTAAGGGACTTTCACTCTTTTTATACAAAGTTCTGAGACTTAAATCTACCAAGCTATTAGGGGTCTCTTTGGCTCCTGGGTCATCTTAGAGGCTTCTCCCTTCACACTTTTTTTTTTTTTTTGAAACAAGGTCTCCCGTTTGTCACCCAGGCTGGGGTGCAGTGATGAGATCTTGGCTCATTGCAGCCTTGACTTCCTTGGGCTCAAGCGAACCTCCCGCCTCAGCCACGTATGTAGTTGGAACTACAGGTGGGCACCACCACACCCGCGAATTTTCGTATTTTTTGTAGAGTGGGGTTTTGCCATGTTGCCTAGGGTGGTCTCCAACTCCTGGCCTCGACTGATCTGCCTGCCCCAGCCTCCCAAAGTTCTGGGACTACAAGCCTGAGCCACCTTGCCTGGCCCCTTCACATTTTAAAATTCCGGCCATGCTTGCCTACCTTCAGTTTCCACAGGAGGTTTTGCTTTTTTATGCTAGCATCTACTTGAAACTCCTGGAAGCCTCTCCCACCACACCTTTTCTCCAGGTACCTCGTGCTCATTCTTCAGCCTTCTGGGAAAGGTCTCTCTGCCTCTGAAAGGCATTCTATGATGCTTCAGCATAGATTGAATACCTCTCCAGGACGTTCTGGTAATCCAGTGTAGCACTTGTTTTTCTGTGCTGTGACTGCCTTTTGTGTGTGTTCTCCATCAGATTAAACACCTTGAGAGTCCCTGCTGTGTCTCCTTTGATTCCCAGGGTCGGCTGTGGTTCCTATCCCTTGGTCAGGGTGCAGTAGACATTGTTCATTCCGTTATCTGAGTTCTTACTGGATCGCCCTGGTGATGTGGGCCCAAGTATGGGAAAACCTGAAGTGGATAGAGTAGATGGTGATTCATGCTGGAGCTGTAATTCTGGGCCTGACCTTTGACTGTCTTTAAAAATCTTTATTGCTAGATGCCAGTGGAAGCTGAAGCTATTACAGAACTATTAAGGGTGTGGCAATTATGCACCCCAAGTCAGAACATCTGTTTTTGCTGGGAAACCTGTCGCTTATTTGCTGTTGATTTCCTAGATGTGTGTGTGTGTGTGTGTGTGTGTGTGTGTGTGTTTTCTACTTGAGTAATCAGAAAGGACTAAGGAAGATAAACGGAGGCAGGAGAGTGCCTAGAATTGTTACTGTATGGAAGTAGGTGGTTGGTTGGCCCCAGAATCAGGATTCTGGGTGTTTTTAGGTCAAGATGAAGGCTAGAAAGCAAAGGGGTTTTTTGTTTTTGCCCCTGTGATCTAGGTGGAGAAGGACATTATATATGTGAATATCATGCCCATTGTGTTTTGGTTTATCAATTTGTGGAATTGTAGGTGGTGTCTTGCTGTGAGATATTCTCATCAGAAGGGAGACCTTTGAGTAATTTCACTGTAAGTTTCCAGGGGAGGGACATGTGGAGAATTAGTAATGCCTGGAAGGAATGAGTTCTCATGATGCAATTTGTTTACAGTGGGTGGGTAAGTCTATTTGAGAAGATGGCCTGAAACTCACAGGGGCGAGGCTTATGTGGTGGTCTCATGGTGTGAGTGTCCCAGAGAAGTAGGATGGTTCTTTCAGTCCACCTGCCTTTTGTTGATTCATGCATTCAGCAGACACTTGTTGAGCCTACACTGTGTGCTGTTATCCAAGGTATTAAAGAATCGAAGGTGAATACGGCATGGTTTCTGCCCTGAGGGAGCGCAGGAGATATGTGGAAGAGATAGGCAAGCAAAAAATAATTATATACATGAGATAAGTGCTTATAAGAGGGATGGCTAATGCACAGAGCAAAACCCAGCTGTCATTGAGTTAAGGGAGGTAACAAAAGGTAACAAAAGCTTCCCAGAGGAGAAAAGTTGAGCACCTTTCTCAGCCTGCCTTTTCACCCTTATTTCAAATATCTCTTGTATTGATTAGGTCTCTTTTGGTTGTAAGAAAACCCAATTCATAGCAAAGACAGGAATTGATTGGCTCATAAGTGGCTCAAAAGTAGTGTGGCTGCAGATTTGGTTTGTTCTGGGGGTTTCACTCTTTTTTTTTTTTTTTGAAATGGAGTCTGGCTCTGTCACCTAGGCTGGAGTGTAGTGGTGTGGCTCACTGCAACATCCACCTCCCAGGTTCAAGCAATTCTCCCGTCTCCGCCTGTGAAGTAGCTGGGACTACAGGCCTGTGCCACCATGACCAGCTGATTTTTGTATGTTCAGTAGAGACGGGGTTTTGCCATGTTGGCCAGGCTTGGCCTCCCAAAGTGCTGGGATTACAGGCACGAGCCACCGCGCCCGGCCTCGGTTCCACTCTTTAGGGAGTCTGGGAGACTCCCACATCTTCCAGGTCTCAGAGGGAAAGAATACTCATCTCCCAGTCACTACGGCCCAAGTCCCAGGATTGGCTCTGAATGCTTCTGGATCCCATGCCTTTCCCCAGAAATGGACTGGAGTCAGCGCACCCAAACCATATGGACTGAGAGTGCATGGTAATGGGTGGTAATCAGGCAAGAGATAAAGGTCATGGTGTGTCTTTTGTAGTCCTGCTAAAAAGAGAGAGGTTTTGTTTCTTGAAAACCCTTAGATGCAGATAATCACAGATGGTGTTTTGCAGGAGATGATGTCTTAAGTAGAGGAAGAAGTACACTGGGATGAAGATCTTGAAGTTACAGAAGAGTCAAGGAGAAAAGGAATTTGAGAGACAACTAGGAGATCATAGTACCGAGGCTCTGATAGGGAGTGTCTCCTTGGGTATTTATTTCTTTGGTGACTGAAGTTTCCCCTGGAGGTCTGAATGCTTTCACAGATAGTTGTTTTTTGATAACCCAAGGTTATAAACCCAAATGCCTAGAGGGCAAGGCCAGTGAAATGAATCAGTGACTTGGGCCATGTGAGGGCCACAGGGGACCTGGAGGACTGTGTCCCACCAAAGGGGCTGCGTGGGAATGTAGGTCCAGTGTGGGCCACCTTTGGAGTTTTCCTGAAATCTGCATTTTAACCAGCTGGCATTTAATCCACATTAAACTGCAGAGACACTATGTGCAGCTGAACAAAATTCTTCTGTGGATCACCCAACTGCTCGTCTAGAAGGACTCAGAAATTGACAGTCCCTCTTTTTCTTTTTTTTCCCTGTACCTTACCCTGATATTACATTTTCACTTCTTTGGCTTTGTTGAAAAACAGCTCAGCCTTTACTGAAATCTCGAAAGGGTCTGATAGTAACAGTCATCAACATTGCTATGGTGGTTTAGTGTATAAAGTGCTGTGCTAAACCACCTGGCTTGGATCTCAGTCTCCTGACAATGATCAGTTCTCTCTTACAAAGATGGAAACCTGGCCGGGTGGGGTGGGGTGGCTCACACCTGTAATCCTGACACTTTGAGAGCCCGAGATGGGAGGATCACTTGAGCCCAGGAATTTCAGACCAGCCTGAGCAACATGGTGAAACCCGGTCTCTACAAAAAATACAGAAAACTAGCCAGGAGTGGTGGTGTGTGCCTGTCTCAGCTACTTGGGAGGCTGAGGTGAGAGGATCAACTGAGCCTGGGAAGTCGAGGCTGCAGTGAGCTGAGATCATACCACTGCACTCCAGTCTGGGTGACAGAGCAAGACCCTGTCTCAGAAAAAAAAAAAAAAAAAAAGAGGAGGAAACCTGACTTTCTAAGTTTGCACAGCTACTAAGTAATGTCTGAGGCATGGCTTCAGTCCAGGGCCTCTGACTCTGGATCCCAAGTGCTTTTGAGTACAGGAACTGGGCTGCCTCTTCACCAGGGAAGGACTAGTGTTTATTAACGTTTATTAAACATCTTCTGTGCTTATGAAGCTGCTGGGCTTGGTGCTTTGCATACATTTATTTCATTGCATTCTCATCGCAACCCTCTGAGGTGATGTTACTTTTTTCTGGTTTAATGATGAGGAAGCCAGAGATCAAAGAGGTCATCAAGCTCGCAAGAGACAGAGCCGTGGACCCAAACCCAGGTTTCTGATTCTGCGGCAGCTATAAATTCTGATCACAGAGATCTGTTGACCTCCAGGAGTCCTCTGCTCTAGGAGGTATATAGAATGGATCACTCTCTAGGTCATTGGATCCACTACCAGCAATGTGAATTCTCACACTGAGTCAAAGTGTGTCTCTACCTGCTGATCCCAGAATAGTCCCCTGCTGCCGAATTGAATGAATCTTATCTCTCTTCCCTGAGTCAGCCCTTCCTGTATTTGATGATCACAAACCTTATCCTTATGTTGCCAGTAATAACATTCTGCATCCCTCACCCACTCCACTATGTCCTTTTCCTCCCACTGATCTTCACTCTGCCTTTCCTTTTACTTTTTTTTTCCCTTTTTATGATGGAGTCTCACTCAGCCGCCCAGATTGGAGTGCAGTGGTGCCATCTCGACTCACTGTAACCTCCACCTCGTGGGTTCAAGCGATTCTCCTGCCTCAGCCTCCGGAGTAGCTGGGATTACAGGCATGAGCCACCACGCCTGACTAATTTTTGTATTTTTAGTAGAGATGGGGTTTCGCCATGTTGGCCAGGCTGGTCTCAAATCCCTGACCTCAGGTGATCCACCCACCTCGGCCTCCCAAAGTGCTGGGATTACAGGCGTGAGCCACTGCGCCTGCCCACTCTGCCTTTTCTAGGGGAACTCTCAACAGTGTTTCTGAGAAGGGATAGGTAATGTGTGCTTTGCTTCAATCTGAGTGGATTCCGTCAATCTCTGCATAGAGCACGGTGGAAAGAGGTCCTCTGTTGTTGCAGCAGCTTCTCAATCTCATCTTTCATGGCTTTGTTATGTAGTTTACATGCTAAGAAATCCAGAAGTATTTGTAGGTGAGTGAAAATCCATTCTTCACTGGGGGAAAAAAAAAATGAACCCTAAAACCATAAAAATGATGAACCAGTAGGAAATTTTCATCTATAAATTTGAACCATAAAAGGATGTATTCATTTAGCATCATCTTTTATATGTGTAAGTGGCATGTTACTCTGTTACAGAATTGCCTTTGTAGCAGAGTGGACGAGGCAAAACCTTCCAAGTCTGACATTATGGTCTAGGGTGCTGCAGACAGTACATGTACCATGCATTTTTGTCAGAGCACAGGATGTTTCACCTTTATCGTTCTATTTCAGTTTCTCACATGTAGGTAGATGCTGTAGTAACTATTGGTGAAGTACAAATCCGTGTAAAAATGTTAAACTCTCATCTGTTTGCTGTGTTTTTTTTTTGGAGACGGAATCTCACTCTGTCGCTTTGGAGACGGAGTCTCGCTCTGTCGCCCAGGCTGGAGTGCAGTGGCGCGATCTCAGCTCACTGCAACCTCCGCCTCCCGGGTTCACGCCATTCTCCCGCCTCAGCCTCCCGAGTAGCTGGGACCACAGGCGCCCGCCACCACGCCCGGCTAATTTTTTGTATTTTTAGTAGAGACGAGGTTTCACCGTGTTAGCCAGGATGGTCTGGATCTCCTGACCTCATGATCCGCCCGTCTCGGCCTCCCGAAGTGTTGGGATTACAGACGTGAGCCCCCACGCCTGGCCTGTGTTTGTATTTTCTTAAAGGTAGGGATTACAAGTGTAATAGGCCCACAGTCCCTTATCTGGAATCATTGGGCCAGATGAGTGTTAGAATTCAGAATTTTTCAGATTTTTCTAAAAGTAATAATGCACATATATTGTTGTCATATAATACTTCCAGTGGGGTCTGGGACGAAACCCCATAATCAAACATTATTATTAGTATGGAAAATATATATATACATATATTACCACTGAATGGATATGCATAAAGATTATACATAGTTTAATATCAGTTCAGGTCAACTTTGGTTGCCAAATAAGTTACAAAAAAAGACTTGTTTTTCTAGAACTTTTTGGATTACAAAATGGTGATAGGGATTGTGGACTTGTCTTACTTTTAGTTATGCACCTGTTGAGAGTCTGTTAAATTTTTTTACTGTAAATAATATTTCCCGTATTCCCAAAGGTTGGAAACCACAATCATATAAGCAGGGGTCACAAACCCAAGTGCCAGGATGGGTAAAATAAATAAGTGAAGTGGGAGGTGGGTATAGGATGGTAGGGAATTGGGGGGACTGTAGTGAAATGGTGAGTACATGTTCATTCAAAGGGGAGAGCTGCTCTTCCGTTCTAGCCGCTTGTTGCCAAGGTGAATGTGGGAGTAGTGAAGCCGCATCTTCCATTTTTAATGATACTCCAGAATGCTGATTTTCATGTGAAGTTTCTCGATATTTAAATGTTGGCAACTAAGAAGAAAAAAACCCACTGTTGGCCAAAGAAAACATCTGCAAGCATTATCTGGCTGTGGGCTGCCTGCTTTCATTCATAGTTTAGAGACTAATGCTTGTGGTATGAAAAGTTGTCAGTGAGCCGGGCACAGTGACCCATGCTTGTAATCTCAGCATTTTGGGAGGCTGAGGTGGGAGGATCACTTGAGACCAGGAGTTTGAGACCAGCCTGAGCAACATAGCAAGAACCTGTCTCTACGCACACAAAAAAATTTAGCCAGTCATAATAGCGTGTGTGTGTACTCCCCAGCTACTTGGGAGGCTCAGGTGGGAGGATTGCTTGAGCCTGGGAGGTGGAGGCTGCAGTCAACTGATCCTGCCACTGTGCTCTAGCCTGGATGATGGAGTGAGACCCTGTCTCTAAATAAATAAGTAAGTTATCAGTGGCGTTCGTAATGAACTACTTTCTTGAGATGTGGATGGGTACATTTGCTTTATTATTATTCATTACACTTTACATACAGCTATATGTTTTTTGCACATAAAATATTTCATAATAAAAATCTAAAGAAGTTGATATGCACTTTACTTTAGAACTGCCTTATTTTCTAGCCATTAGGAAATTTTCATCTATAAATTTGAAACTTTAAACTTATTTATCTTGGAAAAGGGACTGAAAGCCCCACTTCAAAAATAGGAGCCCTCTTTTTAAAAAGTAGGAGTTAAAGGAGGTTAGATTGTAATGTTCATTCCTTTCCAGGGCCATAGTGATCTGAAGTAACATTGGGTGTTACCATGAGGTGACATTTTTTTTTTTTTTTTTTTGAGATGGAGTCTTGCTCTGTCGCTCAGGCTGGAGTGCAGTGGCGCGATCTCAGCTCACTGCAAGCTCCACCTCCCGGGTTCAGGCCATTCTCCTGCCTCAGCCTCCCGAGTAGCTGGGACTACAGGCGCTAATTTTTTATATTTTTAGTAGAGACGGGGTTTCACCGTGGTCTCGATCTCCTGACCTCATGATTCGCCTGCCTCGGCCTCCCAAAGTGCTGGGATTACAGGCATGAGCCACCGCGCCCGGCCATCTCATGGTGACAGTTTTATGCCTCCAGCCCTGGGGTCTCTTTATTCCTAGAATCATGCTGCCATCTCTCTCGAACATCTCGGCTGATATGGCCTGCTAAAATTGAACCTGTGAACTTCTTCCTCAGATTGCCTTCATTTCCCTCTATCTTCTAGTCCATGAATGAGTCACCCGACTTTGGCCTGCAGGGTAAATCCAGCCCACCACCTGCTTTGTGAAAAAGTTTACTGGAACACAGCCACTCACTACAGTGGCAGGGTTGAATAGTTGCAATAGTGACCCATATGGCCTGCAAGGCCTATGGTATTTATCCTCTGGCACTTCATAAGAAGCGTGTGACCCCTGCCCTAGGGCATTAAATGCCCTCACACCCTACTTAGTCACCTGTCAGTCCCACTCTTTCTTCTCCATCATCTCAGTCAGGTGATGGGACTGGAAATTCTGCCCTTTGATTATCTTTTTTTTTTTTTTTTTTTTTTTTTGAGACAGAGTCCCTCTCTGTCACCCAGTCTGGAGTGCAGTGGCATGATCTCGGCTCACTGCAACCTCTGCCTCCTGGGTTCACACCATTCTCCTGCCTCAGCCTCCTGGGTAGCTGGGACTACAGGCACCCGCCACTGCGCCTGGCTGATTTTTTAAATATTTTTAATAGAGACAGGGTTTCACCTTGTTAGCCAGGATGGTCTCGATCTCCTGACCTCGTGATCCGCCCGTCTTGGCCTCCCAAAGTGCTGGGATTACAGGTGTGAGCCGCCACCCCCAGCCTAAATTACTTTTTCCATGATGAATTCTCTAGAGGTTAGACTCACTACATTTATAGGAAATTAATATTTATATCATGACAGTATTGCCAAGTTGTCTACTAAGATGATAATGCCATCATTTAGTTTGTAGTGCAGCAAGCAATGTTGCGCAATAATGTGTGTCATTATGCATGACATGATGAATATCACATTTCACCATCACCTTAGTTGCATTAGATATTGTCTTTAAAAAATTTGTTATTTATTTAAATTTTTTCCACTAAGGTCAAAATGAATGTGTTCTTACATTTGTATTGCTTTATATGAGTTTTCTGTATGTGTCATTTCTTTAATTGTCATGGAATTAACATTTAGTCATCAGTGTCATTGCTCAGTTACCAATTTAGTTCAACAAATATCTCTTAACCTGTCAAATGATAGGGACTGGAGTTAACAATATAATTGATCCCTGGGGACTTGAATGTGGAGCCAGCGCTACAAACAGATAATCTGAATGTAACCAGTTTTATCTATTCTAGCAGATCTTAGGTGTGGTTAATGAAATCTTATTGCCATTCTTTGATGTATTTATGTACTGTAATATAAACAAGTTAGCATTCTTGTTCTTAGATAAGTTCCTTAACAGATACAGTGATGAAACCTTGCACGTTAATGACTAGGTACAGATTTAATACAAGTTTCAGAAGATAAAGCGGATTCTATAAAACATCTAAGATTTCTATAAGAAACTGTCTTTTAAATAGGTACAGCCTATTATTTACAGAAAATAAAATAATAGGCGTGTTTGATATAAAAACAGTTGAATACCGCAGGGTGCGTTAGCTCATGCCTGTAATCCCAGCACTTGGGGAGGCCAAGGCGGGTGGATCACCTGAGGTCAGGAGTTCGAGACCAGCCTGACCAATATGGTAAAACCCCATCTCTACTAAAAATATGAAAATTAGCTGGGCATGGTGGCAGGTGCCTGTAATCCCAGGTACTCAGGAGGCTGAGGCAGGAGAATTGTTTGAACCCTGGAGGTGGAGGTTGCAGTGAGTCAAGATTGCACCACTGCACTACAGTCTGGGCAACAGAGTGAGACTCCGTCTCAGAAACAAACAATATTCAGTTCCTTTCAGCCATACATCTTGTGAGACTGTGTTTCCTCTATGTTAATTACAGCTTATTGATTATTTGCATTGGCTACTTCCCTTTGATTATCCTAAGATGTTTCTCCCTTCCTCTCCTTTCCCACAGCTCTTCTTTTTGGATGCCTTCCTTATCAGAGATAGCTTTTGGTTTAGTAGTCAATTTGATCTCTTCTTTAATGTTTCATTAGCATTTCTTCTGTAGTTAACTCAGTGTTCTTCCACATGGTTGGGCCAAATTTATACTTCTTAAAGAGTTTAAATCTTAAATCATGGACCGAGTAAACAGGTGCTTAAATTAATATAAATCTTAAATAAATGTACAGAAATTATTAAAAGCACCCATCAGCTGTTACCTGTCAGTGTGAATATGTGTAAATCAAGCAGCTCGGATATCACGTGGTCATTGGATACTTTCGCATGCCTGGGCTGGAGTGGCCATTTGAAACCATGGCCAGCTGTACTTTGGGGAAATACATCGAAGTGTTTCTGCTTCACCAGATACAGTGAGTGCTTGGATGGAGGGAGTGTGGGCACAGGCACAAAGCAGGGGAGTCTCTGAGATGTGCCTGGGAGTTCAGTGAGGACTCTGCTGGGCATGTAGCATGTGAGCAATCGTTTTTAAAAATGTTTTTTCATAGAGGCAGAGTCTTGCTATGTTGCCCAGGCTGGTCTCCAACTCCTGGCCTCAAACAACCCTCCCATCTTGGCCTCCCAAAGTGGTGGGATTACAGATGTGAGCCACTGTGCCTGGCCTTGAGCGATCTTAATAACTGATAGGTGATAGAGAATTCCAAGGGTAGAGATAGTCCTAGGGGAAACCTAACACTTGAAGAGTTTATCCTTTAACTTAATACTTTTTTGTTTATAAATTTGGAAAAAGGCAACCATTATGTGATTCTTAGCAGGGGAACAACTCTCTCCGCTCTTTTATTTTCAAATCACTTGGGTAGTGAATGCTATTTTCGGATCCATTTGTTAAGTATTTGTGGTATTTAAATTCACAGCCCCTGGTTGCATTTCCATCCAATAGAAGGTGTAAGTTGATTCTTCAAAGCTTTTTTTTTTTTTTTTGAGATGGATTCTTGCTCTGTCAGCCAGGCTGGAGTGCAATGGCACAATCTCAGCTCACTGCAACCTCTGCCTCCTAGGTTCAAGCGATTCTCCTGCCTCAGCCTCGCGAGTAGCTGGGATTACAGGTGTGCACTACCACGCCCGGCTAATTTTTATATTTTTAGTAGAGACAGGGTTTCGCCCTATTAGCCCGGCTGATCTGGAACTGCTGACCTCAATCTATCAGCCCTCCTCGGCCTCCCAAAGTGCTGCGATTACAGGTGTGAGACACCGCACCCAGCTGGTTCTTCAAAGTTTTAAAAAGCTTTAAGGCCCAGCATGGTGGCTCATGGCTATAATCCCAGCACTTTGGGAGGCTGAGGCAGGCAGATTTGATGCTAGGGATTTGAGGCCAGTCCGGGCAACATGGTGAAATCCTGTTTCTACTAAAAATGCAAAAATTAGCCAGGCATTGTGGTGCACACCTGTAATCCCAGCTACTCGGGGGGCGGAGGCACGAGAATCGCTTGAACCTGAGAAGCAGAGGTTGCAGTGAGCTGAGATCCTGCCCCTGCAATCCAGCCTGGGCAACAGAGTGAGACCCTGTCTCAAAAAACAAACAAACAAACAAACAAACAAAAACCTTTAAAACCAGCATACTCTTGTTTTATTTGCCCTGTATAAGCTGATGGACACCTTTGCCCCAGGTAGAGAATTTTGTTATATGTTGAATATCAAGTATCATTTCTCACAGTGTAACTTATTATTTTCTCTAATTTCCATTTTACCTGTATGCCTCCTCTTAGAGCCTTTTTTTTTTTTTTTTTGAGATGGAGTCTCGCTCTGTTCCCCAGGCTGGAATGCAGTAGTGTGATCTCGGCTCACGGCAACCTCTGTCTCCTGGGTTCAAGAGATTCTTCTGCCTCAGCCTCCCAAGTAGCTGGGATTACAGTTGCCCACCACCACACCTGGCTAATTTTTGTATTTTTAGTAGAGATGGGGTTTTACCATACTGGTCAGGCTGGTCTCCAACTCCTGACCTCAGGTGATCCACCCGCCTTGGCCTCCCAAAGTGTTGGGATTACAGGCGTGAGCCATCGCGCCCAGCCAGAACCAATGTAATACTCCCATTACTTTTGCATTTTTGTACTTGCCAGGGTTCATAATGATCCTCAAACAACCCCAGCATAGTAGGACTAAAATACATGGCCATCCATGACCTGGCATACCAACTTTTGAGAGCCAGGCGGTGTTGATTGGGTCTGTTGTCATCTGTGAAGTCCATCGTTGGAAAAGCTTCTGTTCCAGTTTTAGGAAGGATGATGGTTTGAGGGTGACTGTGGTAGAACTTGGGGAACTCTTACAGGCAGAAGGCTGAGAAAGTTGGTGCTGTGGGAAGTCAGCTGGCAGCTGATGGAGTCAGGACCGGGGAGGAAGGGAAAGGGAACCCAGGTAGGAAGCTACTGCAGTAGGCTCAGAGTGGATGACAGCCGGACTAAGACACCGGCCTTGGGCAGTGACTGGGAAGAACATTGAAAAGCGTGTTTGGGCTGAAGAAAAGAGCAAGGGAAGAGGTGAGGAGCTTCAGGTGAGGGTTGATGTAGATATTTTTACACAGGTAACAGAAATTCTTCACCTTTTCATTGTTTTACAATGGTTCTTTTTTAGAAACATATAATTGTGATATTTTCTTTGACCTTTTATTGGGCTTTCTAGTCTATTCCATTGATTTATGGCTTTGGGTGTGTGTATACATTTGTATCAATATGGTTTGTTTGTTTGTTTTTTAGATGGAGTCTGGCTCTGTCACCCAGGCTAGAGTGCAGTGGTGCGATCTTGGTTCCCTGCAACCTCCGCCTCCCAGATTTAAGCAATTTTCCTGCCTCAGCCTCCCCAGTAGCTGGGATTACAGGTGCCCACCACCACGCCAGGCTAGTTTTTGTATTTTTAGTAGAGATGGGGTTTCGCTTTGGCCAGATTGGTCTTGAACTCCTGACCTCAGGTGATCCTCCTGCTTCGGTCTCCCAAAGTGCTGTGATTACAGGCGTGAGCCATTGCACCTGGCCTGCATCAATATGGTTTTAATAACTGTTAATCTGTAATATGTTTTAAATTGGGTAGAGCTGGTCTCTTACAAATACTCTTTTTCAGGCTGGGTTTGTGGCTCACGCCTGTAATCCCAGCACTTTGGAAAGCTGAGGCCAGAGGATCGCTTGAGGCCAGGAGTTCAAGGCTGCAGTGAGCTATGGTCCTGCCACTGTACTGCAGCCTGGGCAACAAAGACCTGTCGTATTAAAAAATAATGATAATAAATATTTTTCAGTATCTCTCTTTTGTATAAAGACGAGTTTTGGCATCTCGTCTTCTCTAGTTTTTAGAAAAAATTATTTACGATTTTGATTGATTTGGCACTCATTTATTCAAGTGATGTTTATTGGGTCCCTGCTATGGGCTAGGCTCTAAGGGTACAAAAATAAATAAAACCCAGGTTTTTATGGCCTAGTAAATCTGTGAACTAAACCTTGAGAATTGATATTTACAAGATGAGCATTGCACATGACTTTGTTTGTACAATCTTTTATATGCTTCCCAGGTATTTTTTTGCTTTAAATTGAGAATAGTGCCTATTTACTAACTTATGCAACTGATAATTTTTGTTATTTTATGTACATAATATTATCAGTGTTATGCTTCTATTTCTGCTTTTACTATTCAATGATTTTCATCCCTTATTTAATTGGTTAGACTCCAAAATAGTGTGTAGCTATATAAATGTTTATAGGAATATTGTGTAAAGGGCGTATGATTCTACCTTTATTGGACATTTAAGGAACATGATAAGGACTATTTAAATCCTGCTAAAATACAAGTGTTGTAATATGAATTGTTTCCAATGGAAGTTTGCAAGCAACTTTCTCCTCGTTTTTGAACCACACAACTTTTAGTGTGTCTGCTGTTTGAGCTTTATTCTGTGTCTGTTCTGTGTCATGAGGTTGGCAGGTGATCTTAAATGCAGAATGCTGAATTTGTAGTAGTCCAACAATATGGAGAAAACAGTTGCAATGCACTTTAGATTTGGGAACGAATTGGAGGAGAAAGTTGAGAAATGGTAAGAGGAGTTTTAATGGAGTGTGTGTGGCAGTATGCTAATGTCACTTCTGAAGAAGAGGTGGTTAGCAGGTCACAAGGCCGTGGACTGAATTGTAGCCTCTGAATCTCAGGGCAGTCTTTAGGAATGGCAATCTTGCTGCCTGTAGATTTAGGTGGAGGTTTTAATAACCCCCTGTTGCCAGAAAAAAATCATACACACACAGATTTGCATATAATCTTACGGACTTCACAGACATCCTCAGGCGCATGGACAAAAACCCCAGGATTCAAGAAAAGCCATCTACATGGTCGGCAGCTCAAGAAAGCCTGCCAGTTGTCCGAGCGATGCTTTGTTACGGTTCCCATGCAGGGAGCAAGCTGCTCTCTACAGAAATGTTATTTGCAGATGTGCACCTCATGCGTCTGTGTGTGTCATTCTGTCTGTGTCCAAAATACACGCTTTTTCTAAATGAGAGCCTTTCCCCCAAAAAGCAGAAATGTGTTCTCTCTGTCATGGGATTTGGTGATCATCAAATTACTTTCCCTCAAGAATTGGCTTTCTTGGCGATTAGTTAATTCAGTTTTCAAAACTTTTAGATGAGGGTTTAATCATCCTAAAACTGCTTTAGGGCAGTTGCATTGTAGTAAAAAGTGTATTGGACTGAGTCTGAGGGCTTGAGATCCTCTCTGTGCTGTTTACTCGCTGTGTCTCTGACCTTGGTCCAGTCAGCCACGCTGCTGTGTTCCCATACATGAGAAACGGCTCCTGATACCACCAGGAGCAAGCCCTGCTGTGTTTAAGAAGGTAGCGTGTGCTCGGGAGGCATCGTGAGACAGTGAGGACATACAGTGTGACACAGCAGGTCAGCACTGGGGAAAAAAGCCAGGTTAGCCTTCACCTCACTGCTCTATGCCAGAATACATTCCAAATGGGTTAAAGCTTTCATGTAAAAAATAAAACCACAAAATAAATACAAGAAAATATAGCTTATTGTGGAAAGTACTGCATGCTTTGGCATAAAAATGTGGAGAAAGAACAATAAAAGATAGCCTGTAGGTGGGACATGTGACTCACACCTGTATCCCAGTTGCTCGGAAGGCGAGTCAGGAGGGTCATTTGAGGCCAGGATTTGAGCCCAGCCTGAGCAACGTACTGAGGCCCCTGTCTGTAAAAGGAATTTTGGAAAAATTAGCTGGGTGAGGTGGCACAGCCCTGTAGTCCCAGCTATTTCAGGAGGCTGAGGTAGAAGAATCCTTAGAGCCCGGGAGCTGGAGGAGGCTGCAGTAGTCATGATTGTGCCCCTGCGCTCCAGCCTGGGCGACAGAGTGAAACCCCATCTCTAAAAAAATAAAAATAAATAAACAAATAGATAAATAAACACCTGTAGATTTATCCACATAATAACTACACTTCTGTCTGTTTTATTATATCAAAGTTAAATTTATAAGGATAACTAATTGGAAAAAACTGAGGGCAACCACCACAGAGGTGAATATACTGAATGTATGACGCTCTCTAATAATTTTAAGAACTCCACTGTAATGAGCAGATATCACAGACAGAAACTTCTCAGATGAAATACCGATGACCAGGAAATCTGTGAGACGATTTTAGAAAATTCGAAGTCATTGAAGAAATGCAAAGCTTCTCGGCTCCAGTTTTCACTCTTGAAATTGGCAGAGTTGGGGACAGTGAGATGTTGCTGTCCTGGGAGTGCGGATGGGGGCTGTGTCCTGCGCTGCCGGTGGGAATGTGCACTGACATTCTTGTCCAGAAAGACATTCGCCACCGTGGTTTAAGAAGCACCTCAAAGGTCTTCATCTTGGTCCCTTGTCCACCCTCTGCCCATGGTCTCTCCTTTCCCACGCGGTCCCTCCCGCCGTGGCTTGGTCCCCCTTCTTCTCTGACTGGGTCAGGCATGTGGGTGACTCTTTGACTTCCAAGGCTCTTCTACCTGGCGTTTTTCTTAAAACTGTTCTGTGGAATAGCATCCTGATTCGTTCCTCTTTTTGGGTCCTTCACTTCCATACCCGGGATGCGGGGCGTGGCCCAGAAAGATCCTGCAGTCACGCAGTGTGGGGCTGCCAGCACTTCATGGCCTCCAAGCTCAGCTGGGCTGAATGAACGCTGCCGTCCAGCGCTTGGCTCCGTTTTCTGTCCCGTTTTCATGAGTGCTTTTGCCAGACTTTCACTTTTCTGAAACCTACTCCACCCTACCCCAGACACCCACCCTCTCTCCTTGGATGACCTACCTCCTAATTTCCAGAGAAAACTGGACATGGCCACCTTTCCCCAGTGTCTGAGGCCCAGGCTGACCCGTGGTCATGGTTGCCGTCACCACCCACCTGCCTGGACCCCGCCCTCTGTCCAAGGCCCTGCCACCTGTGCTGCTGTCCTGGGCACGGCCTTGCCACCCTCCCCTCTGTGCTGCGCACCTTTCGCCTCCCTCCCTCTGCTGTGTGTTTCTTCTTGGCTGCTCATGATGGTCAGGCTTCTCTCAGCTCTCCCCTTCCTTCTGGGGCTTTGCCTCTTCCTCTGCCATCCATGCTGTGCGTCTTGGCTTCCCGTGGCCCTCTCCTTTCACTCTCCTGTCCCTGCTGTCCCTGTGCCCAGGGCCCAGTTTGCATCCTCAGCCGGTCCCTCATCCGTGCTTCGCCTGCACCTGGCTCCTGGCTCCTTCCCTGCCCTCCTTAGGGACTCCTTTCCTGTCTCCTGCCCTGGCTCTCCTTCCACTGTGTCCCGGGGCCTCCATCCTCAGCCTCCGTCTTCTCTGCAGGGTCTGCTTCTGCATGAACTCCCCCAGATCCGTGTTTGCGGCTGGTCCTCACAGCAGGCTCTTTGTTTCTGGTCCAGATGCCTTTTCTGTGCTTCAGAACCATCTAGAAAAAAGCAAACTGGATATCTCCACCTGAGTGTTCAGCAGGTCCCTTCACCCAGCATTTCCAGAGCTGATCTCATTGTACCTTCATATCCTGCTAGTGTTTCTCTCAGTGAGGAAAAACGCCTGTAGTCCAGCCAGTCCCTCAAGGCAGAAACCTGGTGGTCATCCCCAGCTCCTCCCCCTCACTTCCTGTCCACCCCCAAGTCACCGAGTCCTGTTCCTTTCTTGTTTGCAGTGGCTCTCTGCGCCCTTCTCTACCTACCCACCGTTTGGTGTGGGCCCTCCTCCGTCTCACTTGGATCTCGTATTGTTGGGACTCTTCAGATTCTCCCCCTTGGCTTCCCTACCCAGCAGCATATCTTTCCCCCACATATTCCACACTGTAGCCAGAGGGATCTGCCAAAGAAATTATTGTGATAATGATAGAGAATATGCGTCTGGGTGTGTACCGGGCGCCTTGCACTAGTCCAAGTGCTAATGATAGAGAATATGCATCTGGGTGTGTACCGGGCGCCTTGCACCAGTCCGAGTGCTAATGATAGAGAATATGTGTCTGGGTGTGTACTGGGCGTCTTGCACCAGTCCGAGTGCTAATGATAGAGAATATGTATCTGGGTGTGTACTGGACGCCTTGCACCAGTCCGAGTGCTAATGATAGAGAATATGTGTCTGGTTGTGTACACTGGGCGCCTTGCACTAGTCCAAGTTGTGTATTGACTTGTTTAATACCTACCAGACCCTGTGAAGTCAGTATAGTGTTATCCCTTTTATAGATGACAAACAGAAGCACAGGGAACTTGAGTAACTTGTGTGACATGATTTCTCCATATTCTAGACAAAGAACAAAAACCATTTTTTTTTTTTTTTTGGTTGTCCCTATGTTGCCCAGGCTTGTCTCCAACTCCTGGCCTCAAGCAATCCTCCTGCCTCAGCCTTCCGAAGTGCTGGGATTACAGGTGTGAGCCACCACGCCAGGAATTTTTAGAGCTTTCTAGGAATCAACACTTTGCTTATATTATCTCTTTCAATCCTTCCAATTCTATAAATTAGATATTCTTAATATCACCATTTTTATGGGAAAGGAAATGGAGACACAGAGATGTTAAGTAATCTGCCCATAGTTACCCAGCTCTTAGGTGGTGAACTGGGCTTTGACTCCCTGCCTACTTGCTCCTAGCCACTTCACCCACCTACTAGGAGCTAGCACTGTGCTTGGGGTAGTGGGAGGGCACCTTCTGAACATGCTTTAGTGGTTGTTTTTCTGTTCTGCTTTCAGAGTTGTGGGTGGCAAAGGAGACGTGCATGCATAAGATATTCTCATTACTAAGAGTGCTTCTGGTGATAAGAAAAGACCAATATCCTGTTGGAGCAATGTCCCGATATGATGAAATGCTAGATTTGCCTGGCAATGCTGGAGAAATTTTTTCCTGAATGCTCCATCCCCTGAAGACTCCCCTCCTGCCATTGGATCAATTGATTTTATAATGTGAGCGTTGGTAAATTCTTGGGAATACAACTATCATAATAACGTGTTATGACACGCAAATTTAACTGTTACTCCACTGGTAAGTTCCTGAAATGATTGATGGTAGGACGATTCTCCAGGGTGGAGAGGGACTTAAGACGTTATGGGAGACATTTTAGTTAAGATGGTTGACTGAAGAAATATTTATTTCCCTCCCCCACAAAAAAAAAATAAAATTCACTGAAATGTTGGGAATGTTTTTTAAGTCTTAGAAGTTAAAAACTATTGTGCTGAAAGCCATTCAGAAGAAAATCCCTGGTGTACTTATTAAGAAATAGGAGGCTTGCACCTGTAGTCCCAGATACTAGAGAGGTTGAAGTGGGAGGATTGCTTGAGCCCAGGAGTTTAAAGCCAACCTGCACCACATAGCAAAAGACCTCAGTCTCTTAAAAAAAAAAGAAGAAGAAGAAGAAGAAAAAGTTGGTCTATAGAGAAGTAAAGTGAGTACAGTTTTATTTGTTCATTCATTGTCCAAGCCTGGTTTTCCTTTCTTTAAATGGACGTAACAGCCTTTCCGAAGATTTTTTTTTTTTTTTTTTACATTTGCTGCCTGGTACTCATTTGAAGGCCCAGAGTTTGGCAGAGTTCCTTTCCGTGTTTTCTGCAGTCCTTCAGTGGGGTTTGCACACCTAATGGCCTAGAATTGGGCTGGCCCTTGGCTTTCCTGCCGAACTTGGTGGTGGATTGCCACTGCCTCCTACTCAGCACAAGGCCCAGATACTGAAAGCTTTCACTTAGTCACTTATGTATTCAGCAAATAAGTTTGCTCATGATCTTCAGCAGATCCTGTGTACCTGAGCTTAAACGGGGTGGGGTTCTCCCCCTGCCACGTCACCTGTGTCTGCTCCTCCCTGCTCTCTCTTCCCTCTCTTCTCCCTGCCCTAGATGCTCTTGTACTATCCAGCCTCCATGTTTCCAATTCATCCAGTAGGTCTCAGAAGCCATCACCAATTTCAGGTTCTCTTTCTGGCATCCCAGGTCTGCATTCAGGGCCCCTCCTGTCATGTCTGTAACCCGCAACAATTTAATGAGCTTCTCTGTGCCTAGGTTTGTAATCTCTAAAATGGGTATGACATGGTTTGGCAGTGTCCCCACTAAAATCTCATCTTGAATTGTAGTTCCCATAACCCCCACGTGTCGTGGAAGGGAGGTAATTTAATTATGGGGTGGTTACCCCTGTGCTATTCTAGTAATACTGAGTGAGTTCTCATGAGATCTCATGGTTTTATAAGGGACTTTTTCCCCTTTTGCTCGGCATTTCTCCTTGCTGATGCCATTTGAAGAAGGATGTGTTTCTTCCCCTTCCTCCATGATTGTAAGTTTCCTGAGGCCTCCCCAGCCCTACGGAACTGAGTCAATTAAATCTCTTTCCTTTGTAAATTACAGAGACTGTGGGTATGTCTTTATTGGCAATGTGAGAACAGACTAATAAGGGTATGATAGTGGTATCAGTCTTGTGGTTGTCTTGAGGATTAGGTGGGTTAATACAAGTAAAGCGTGTATTAGGTGGTTAAGAACAGGGTCCCTGAAGTAATATTGCCCAGATTCAATCAAAGCCTAGCTGGGAAACCTTGGGGAATCACTTAAGTTCCTAGGTGCATCAGTTTCTTCATCTGTAACATGGGGGTAATAATACCCGTAGAATTCAATTCTTGCAAAGCACCTGGAACAGTGCTGAGCATGTGATATGAGCTCAATAAATGTGAGCTGTGGTGAAAGTGACAACTCCCAGGGGACCCCGCACTTCCCTGTTGGAAGTGTCCTTGCACTGGAGTATAATGACTTATTTTCCTCGATAGTCCTTGAGCTCTGTCAGAGCAGGGGCCTGTCTTACTCATGATGGCTCATGGAACGGAACCCGAAAATATTTGTTCAATGACTAACCAAATGACAAGTGAGTGCAAAGTATACATGACACCAGTCTGTGGTTGAATTTGTTGATGGGCTGTGTAGCTCCACTCAGTTAAAGCTTAATTATTCCGAATAGCTTTTTGACAAAACACCTCGTTAAAAAACAATCAGATTTCTGTTTTAAGGTACTTGCAGAGTCCTTTCATCCATCAGGCACAATTTTCTTTGACCTTAGGAAAGGGCAAGTGGAGATTTAGGGTGTTCCCCACCCAGAATCTACCCATCATCCCTCAAAAGCTGCCTCGCCCTGACTTTCCGGGTAACTATTTTTTCTTCATTTTGTGCACCATGCTACGCATGGAACTTTCTGGGCCACATCTGTGACGTGTGCATTGTACAATTCCAGAGGAGCCACTATTATTCAGATTTTCAGCACTAGATGCCTGTTTAAACCATGCAACATTTGTCGTTTTTGGAGTTACAGTCCTACATCTGCAAAGCCCAGTTTGGAAGGTTTCAAAATGTTCCTTCCTTTGCTATTTTGTTGTAGTCTCTTAAAAGTCCTGTGAGAGCGTTGATGCAAATATAAATAAAGTAAGGGGCAGAAAGGTTAAGGGATGTATTTTTAGATGCTATGGTTAGTTTGTGGTGGAGCTTGGACCAGAATGTAGCTTGCAAATTTAAGAGAAACTTAACTTTGGTCCATGGCCTTGAAGGTACTCTTTCTGAAGGTTCAAAGACTGGTTCACATTGTGTAATTCATTTAATGGGTGTCTGCCTGCACACCCACGAAACAGGGATAATAAAAATTGCACTGTATGGGTACACGTTTTTGCCCATTACTTTTTTTTTTTTTGAGACAGAGTCTCACTCTGTCACCTATGCTGGAGTGCAGTGGTGCGATCTTGGCTCATGGCAACCTCTGCCTCCTGGGTTCAAGTGATTCTTCTCCCTCAGCCTCCTGAGTAGCTGAGATTACAGGTGCCTACCACCATGCCCAGGTAATTTTTTTTTTTTTTTGTATTTTAGTAGAAATGGGATTTCACCATGTTGGTCAGGCTAGTTTCGAACTCCTGACCTTAGGTGATCCGCCCACCTCAGCTTCCCAAAGTGCTGGGATTACAGGTGTGAGCCACCATGCCTGGCCATCCATTACTTTTAATGGCAAAAGCCACAATTACTTTTGCACCAACCTATTATAATAATATAGGCAAAAGTGCTTTCATAACAGAAAACAATGTATAAATGCAAAATATTACTATTACTTTTTTTTTTTTAATTTTAGTATTGGAAATTTGGTGTTAAGAAATTCTGTTTTGGCTGGGCACAGTGGCTCATGCCTACAGTGCCAGCACTTTAAGATTTTAGACCTTGTCTCCAAAAAAAGGATTTTAGCTGAGGCAGGAGGATCACTTGAGGCCAGGAGTTTGAGACCAGTGTAGACAACGTAGCGAGAACCTGTCTGTACAAAAAAAATACAAAAATTAGAAGAGTGTGGTGGTACGTGCCTGTAGTCTCAGCTACTTGGGAGGCTGAGACAGGAGGATTGCTGAGCCCAGGAGTTGGAGGCCAAAATGAGTTAAGATCACACCATTGCTTTCCACAGTCTGGGCGACAGTGAGACCCCGTCTCTAAAAAATAATAACAAAAACTTTTTGGATTACATATGTTGTGATCCGCCAATTCCAGTTTCTATGTTTGATTACTTTCTTGAACAGAGAGCACTGTATTTATGAATTTTTCTTGTACCTTTTCCAAGTTGGTAGTTTATAGTCAGATTCTGCTGTACTGTTTCTGTTAAAATAGCTGTGTGTCGGGCCAGGCACAGTGGCTCACGCCTGTAATCCCACTACTTTGGGAGGCCGAGGTCAGGAGATCGAGACCATCCTGGCCAACACGGTGAAACCCCGTCTCTACTAAAAACACAAAAATTAGCCGGTCATGGTGGCAGGCACCTGTAGTCCCAGCTACTCAGGAGGCTGAGGCACAAGAATCTCTTGAACCCAGGAGGCGGAGGTTGCAGTGAACCAAGATCGTGCCACTGTACTCCAGCCTGGTGACAGAGCGAGACTCTGTCTCAAAAAAAAAAAAAAAAAAAAAAAGCTATGTGTCATTGGCCAGGATAACTATTTGGGTTCGGGGTCTGTGTTCTTGTCTCTCCTCTCCATAGCCACAGAGGCCTCCAGTTCTCCCCACTTCCATCCTGTACCCTGCTATTCGACTTTTCATGCTGAAACTCAAACCTGTTGCCATTCCATTACTGAAAAACCATCAGTGGCTCCCTGTTGCCCCCCGCGTTCCATGGCAGGCAAAGCCTTTCTTTGCAGCCACATCTCCACCTCTTGTTCTGTACCCTACTAATTACACACTCCTCCCCAAACCCCTTCTCCCCATGCTCTTTGGTTGTCGTGACTTATCTGAGGTCCACTTGGACTGTTTCCCCGCTGTCCTGGCCGCACAGTTCATCACTCTTCTGTCTGTGCCCCCAAGGTCTCTCATCAAGGATGAGACCTTTTTTTCTCATGAGCTCCTCAAGGGTGGGGACTGTATCATTTCTGTTTCCTTTTTTCTTTCTCAGTTCCTGACATTTAGTGGGAGCTCCATAAATACTGTCTGAATGAACAAAGATCTAAAATCTGAGGCTCTTGGAGTAAGTCCATCCTCGGATAGATGGTTTATACTTGGAGACTTGCTTTCGCTTCTCTGTGGATGCATGCTTAGCTGAGATCCGCTGGTGCAGGTGTTTCTGTAGCCTCCTTAGCAGTGGTGGGAAGCCCAGCAGCTTAAGACGTTAGCTTCTGATGCAGGATTTGCTAACTCTCCACGTACTCTGTCCCTGAGTTCCTGTTTATTGTTTGCCTGTGATTCTCTTTGGTGCCGCCCCACACGGTGTTATCACAACCAACCCTTTGTTTTCATTGAACATCCTGCCCTGCTCCTGCTCTAAGTCTGACTCGCTTTTTGTCTTTGTGTGGTCTAGGCTCGACTGTCACTTCTTCCAGACAGAAGCTAGAACAGCTTGATAAGTTTGGAAAGGTCATTCTTAGATAAGACTTGGGATTTATCTGAAGGTTGTTATTATTTGTTGTAATTTTCAGAACAGCTAACACTCCAGGAACCCTCACTAGGTGCCACCAAACACGTTAAATGAAGTACATAAGATGGTGTCCCTAAACAACCTCTATGGTGGCGGTATCGTTATTATTATTATTATTTTATGGTTATGATTATTCCCATTTCACCATGGAGGAGATGTCGCTTAGTAAGGTGCACCTGTGAACGTCCAGCCTTGGGATTCAAAGTCTGATCTGTTTGACTCCAGAGCCCTAACTCTTAGTTCTGACTGTATCCTGCTTTCTTATCCTTTGCAGGGAGTGAAACTTAGAATCTGGTATCACTCTGTTTCTTATAACTGAGTTTTCTCTGCTTGTGAAGGCCACAGAGTAAAGCCACCTGTGAATCATGCACATCAGCTCATTCCAAAATGCGTTTATGGCCTAGGGCACAGGGACCTTGGAGACTACGGTGCTGCAGTGCGTTATGACCGTTACCCTTCTAGTCTGTCCCACTGCTCACTCTGCCACCTGCCAGCTGTTGCTACCTGAACCTTCTCCTTGCAGTGGTTCTCAGTGCTCTCTTTGTTTGGGAATTGCCTGGTGAGCTTAAAAAAAAAAAGAAAAAAAAAGCCAGGCCCCACCTCCAGAGGTTCTAATTCATTAGTTTTAGTTTGGGGTCCAGGCATCAGTATTATTATTTTTAACAACTTTATGAGGGGGGTGTGTGTATTTGTGTTTGGGCGGGGTGGGGACATGGTCTCACTCTGTTGCCCAGGCGGGAGTGCAGTAGTGTGATCTTGGCTCACTGCAGTCTCCACTTCCCAGGCTCAAATGACCCTCCTACCTAAGCTTCCTAAGTAGCTGGACTACAAGTGCTCACCAGCATGCCCAGCTAATTTAAAAAAAAATTTTTTTTTTTCTTTTGAGACAAGATCTTGCTTTGATGCCCAGGCTGGAGTGCAGTGGCACGATCGTGGCTCACTGAAGTCTTGATCTCCTGGGCTCAAACAGTCCTCCCACTTCAACCTCCCGAGTAGCCGGGACTACAGGTGTGCACCATCACGCCTGGCTAAGTTTTTTATTTTTTGTATAGATGGGGGTGTCCCTACGTTGCCCAGGCTGGTCTTGAACTCCTGGACTCAGGTGATTCTCCCACCTTGGCCTCCCAGAGTGCCGGGATTCCAGGCATGAGCCACTGTGCCTGGTCTATGAGGTATATTTTATAGATCATAAAATTTACCCATTTTCCCCTTTTATTTTTAGTTGGCTGCAATGTTTGTACATATTTATGGGATATAGAGTGATATTCTGATATGTTTACAATGTGTAATGATCAAATTGGCATAATTATCATATCCATCACCTTGAACATTTGTGCCTGAATTGTGAACATTCAAAATCCTTTTCTAGATTTTTGAAAATGCACACTAAGTTATTGTTAGCCATATTCACCCTACAGTGCCATAGAACACTAACACTTATTCCTCCCATCTAGCTATAATTATTTACCCCTATCCATTAACCTCTCCCTATCTCTCCTCCACCCTATGCTTCCCGGCCTCTAATAACCACAATTCTACTCTCTACTTTTATGAGATCATATATTTTTTTGGCTCCCACATATGAATGAGAACATGTGGTATATATCTTTCTGTGTCTGACATATTTCAAAAAATGTCTCATTTTAAGTGTACAACTCAATGATTCATAGTAAATTTACAGAGTTGCATAACCATCACCACAACCCAATTGTAGAACATTTTTGTCACCCCAAATAAGAACCTTTATACTCCTTTACAGTTAATCCCCATTCCCCCCACCTCCACCCTCCCCAAAGCCAACCACTCATCTACTTTCTGCCTCTATAGAGTCCCATTTTCTGGCCATTCCATGTAAGTGGCATCACCTGTATTATTTTCAGAGCCTCCAGGACAGTCATGTGTAGCTCTGGTTAAGAACCACTGTTACCTCCAAGATCTTTTTCTACTACTTTTTTTTTCTACTATTTTTCTGAGTGGCTCTGAAAACTCAATAGGCCCCTGCCAGGGCCGTCTCTTAGATAATCTGTGAGCTAAATGAGTCCTTGTAAGTTGGACTGAGAACTTAATGATCATTTACAACCTGGTTTTTTATGGGGATGAGCTTGTCAAAGTCCAAATGTGCTGACCTAGTTTGGAAGGGAGCCTGCACAACCTGTCTTCAGACGCTGCGTGCCTCCCCAGCAGCCATCAGTCACAGCACTGAGTCAGAGCCAGATGTGGAGGGAGCCCCTGACATTGTGTGGCCTGGCCTTGGGCACTTCTGCTTTAGATATTCTGTGTGGCTTTTTAGCTCCTCCTAGCCCCTGGCTGCCTCACCAGAGCAGTAAACTGGACTCCTCCTGAGCTCCTTTCCCTTAGGCAGTAGCTCTATGTGGTTGTGCTGTCTGCATTGCAATATTTTGCAAAATATTTCTCACATGTTTTTGCCTGCTTAAATAAATTTTAAAATCTCAAACTCAGCTGCCTTCAGGTCCAAGCAAGTACCATGAGTGACTGGAGCAGGCTGGGGAGTGAGGCACTTGGAATGCCCGAGAGGCCATTGAGGTGGTTGATGGCAGAAGGGAGATTTCTTTCAGACTTTGCTATAAGCAAGAATCGGTGGTGGAGCTTTGAGACAGGCCACGTGGTTAGAGCAGGGATAGCAAATAGATTCCATTTCATGTGCCAGAGGGGAAAAAGCCAACTGACCGAACAAAACGCTGCGTGGGTAAGCTTACATGTGCAGGAAAACGATAAACCTCAATTCAATTTAGGGTAAAATGTAACTGTTCATCTTAGTCACTGGAATTCAAATAATATTATCAAGATTAAGTTAAGATTGAGAAGGCTTTTATTGTCATTTAAAGTAAAAATTAAATGTTATAACCCTGTCCTAGAGAAGCTGTAAATACGTGGGCAAAATACCATCATTTGGGGAAATAATTCAGAGTATAGAACTATTAGATCTATTTTTCCCATGTCATTGCCAAAATATTTTCTGTTGAATCATTTCCCCCTGATAAGTATCCTTTTTCTTTTCAGTGTTAGGCATGGGAACAATTTTTTCCCAATAGCATCCCTTTAGAGTTCTGTAAACTCTCTTACGACTTTTAAACTGCTTTGTGGCAGGTATAACAAATTGCTTCATTTTTAAAGTTGCAGAGAGTCCTTTATTTTAAAAATCCAATTAAGTAGATTTTAGATTCCTTCCCAGAAATCTAAGATGACAGCTAATCTAATGAGATAAAACAGTAAAAACTTACTCAGTAGTCCTCCAGCTCACTATGAAATCAAATTATGGCATCCAAACTGGGCTCAGAGGCGCAGGTGGATTTTGTAAACACTTGTAACGGGAGATGACAGTGTTGCACAAAATCACATTCCCAGCAGAATGGAATCCACTGCCTGGCCCTGGGTGGGCTCTGTAGTTTCACTGTGAATACAAATCACGTTGCATGCAGTAGTGTTTGTGTTGTTGCCCTACATACAATATTCAGATCCTTGGTAGATTAGTCAGTCTGTCTTATTCCTCAAAAATGCTTTCCGATATTTCCTGGTAACCAGCATTGAAAATGAGTTTATTAAAAATTCTCTCCATGCCCCATTTTGTTTTTTCATTTTAATTGACATATCAGTCAGTGTGCAAGTGTAAAAGCCAGCAGAACGGTGATCTGTCATGTGAATTTGTAAACCAAAACCCAGCAGCCCTGTGAGCCCAGGAGCCGTGGGAGCCATTGATGTTTGATGTTCGTGTTGGCACCTCGGCCATGTATTTGCCGTCCTTGGGTGGGGAGTGACCTTGGTGGTAGAAAGATGAGCCCCTGCTCTCAAGGCCCCAGGATGACTGAAAGGATTGAAAAGGAGCAATTTGGCAAAGTCTGGAAAAGCCAGCGTCTCTCAACCCCTGAAATGCCAGTTGGGAAAGCACAGAAATCCCCCTTCTGAGTAAGAAGAATTTGGATTTGGGAAGTGATTAAAAAGGATTGAAGTTTCATGGGAAAATGGACTTCACTTGTACATAGATCAGGGGTCAGCAAACTCTGGTCTGTGGGTTAAATGCAGCTGCTGCAGGCTCAGAATGGTTTTGGCATTTTTAAATAGTTGAAAAACATTAAAAGAGGAACAGTAGTTCATGACGTATGACAATTAGGCAAAATTCACATTTCAGTGTCCATAAATAAAGGTTTATTGGGGCACAGCCAGGTCCGTTCATTTATACAATGTCTGTGGCAGCTTTTGTGCTGCAGTGGCAAGCTGAGTCATTACATAGAGACAGTATGGTCTGCAAGCCTGAAATGTTTATTGTTGCTGAACTCTTGGGTAGAGAACTGTGTTTATTTAGGTCTTGTCCTGAAATATGTTTATCAGTAGAGACCAGAAAACAGTGATTAAAATACTTCAGCGTTTTTGAGGAGGTGAGTGGATGAAGGTGCGTAGGTGCAGGGGAGACATAACTTCTGATTTCTTCCTGTCACCAGTGTCACCAGCACTGGGCTGTGCCTCCACATTCGGACTGAATTATCAGAGGCAGCCACCCCTGTTCATTTTGGCAGCTGCTGCTTGCCTATTAGGCAGAGTGTCCAGGAAGAGAAAATACACCTCCAGCCCAGCCTCACCCATCCTCAAAGTGATTCTAAAAAGCCAGCTGTTGAGGTTTGCACCACATCCTGCAAGAGTTACTGATAGAGACCTGGGATTGGCCAGCGTTTTCTGTAAATGGCTGGATAGCAAATATTTTGAGCTCTGCAGGTCATACGGTGATGTCTTTCGCAACAACTCAGTTCTGCTGTTGAGGCTCAGAAGCAGCCGCAGATAGCACACGAACACATGAGCCTGGCTGTGTCCCAGTGAAACTTCTCTAATACACTGAAATGTGAATTTCATAAAATTTTCATGTGTTACTGAAATGTGAATTTCATAAAATTTTCATGTGTTACCAAATACTGTTTTTTTCCAGTCATTTTAAAATAATCAGTCTTCTGAGCTTTCTGGACATAAAATATGGGCAGTGAGCTAGGTTGAGGCTGCAGGTATAGTTTGCTGACCCTTGGTTTAGATAAACTAAGTGTAGGGCTTGCTAGTTAGTCCCTCTGGGTTTGAATCCCACAGTCCCACTTATTAGTGCTGGGGTCCTGGGCAAGTTACCTTTCAAGGCCTCACTTTCCTCATATGTAAAATGGGGGAAATAGTGGTTCCTACCCAACAGGGTTGATGTGAGAATTAGAATAGATGTAGGTGCCAGCCTAGTGTCTGGGCATAGAAAGCACCCAGCAAATGTAGCTGCTACTGTTGTTGGCTATTATGAAGACTCAAGTAGATCCCTGCAGCCTTGGAGGAACCATTTGTGATATGGAGGTTTGATGGTCTTGAGCTGTCTTCAGTCCACAGTTCAATTAGATTGAATATGAGGCTGGAGGGTTTCGTGGTGCTGCCTTGCCTTTGTGCAGTTAAGTAGAACATGGTATATCCACAGAATAGGTTACTGTACAGGCATAAAAGAGGCGGTAGAGTTGTACATGTGTGTTCTGACATGTAAAAATGCCCCTCATGTCTCTCTGCCTACCTGTGTGCGTGTGTGTGTATGTGTGTGCATGTATGTGTGTGTGTGTATGTATGTCCTTTGAAATCACTTCTCAGCCTTGGCACTGTTGACACTTGGACCTGAAGTAGGCAGAATAATGCTCTGCCTTCCCCAAACATGTCCAGGTCCCAGTCTCCAGAATCTCTGAGTGTCTTAGATTACATGGCAAAGGGGGACTAAGTTTGGAGATAGAATTAAAATTTCTAATCAGCAGAAAGGGAGATTAGCCTGGATTAGCCAGGTGGGCCCAGTGTAATCGCAGAGGTCCTTAGCAGTGGAAGAGGGAGGTTGCAGAGTCAGAGGAAGATGTGACTGTGGCAGAGAGGCCCAGAGTGAACCGTACCGGCTTTGACAGTGCAGGAGGAGGACAAGGAACGCGGCCGACTCAAGAAGCTGGAAAGGGCGAGGAAGCAGATACTCCCCTCACGTGTCCAGGAAGGCATTCAGCCCTGCTGCCACCTTGATTGTAGCCCAGGGAGACCTGGTTGGAAGTTCTGACTTGAGAAGTGTGATATAATACACTTGTGTTGTTCAAGCCACTAAGTTTGTGGTGATTTGTTACAGCAGCAATAGGAAACAAATCCAGGGCTGTATCCTTCCTTGTTCATAATTCTTTATATTATTTAGTGTGTGTGGGGGGGTTGCATTTAGGATAGTTAGTGGCATCCTGGCCTCTACCCTACAGATACCCATCATGACAACCACAAATGTCTCTAGACATTGCCAAGTGTCCTCTGGGGACACAGTTGCCTCCAGTTGAGAAGCACTAGTTTAAATTTAGAAAACAAATTGGGAAGGATGTATAACAAATTCGTAACAGTAGTTTCCTCTGGGATATGGGATTGGAGGAATGGCTTTCCCTCCTCTTTTAACATAAAATTTTTAAAACTGTGGATTTCGCCTCCCCCCACCCCCTGTAGACTTTTTTTTTTTTTTTTTGGTTTTCAACTGGTTTTTTTTTTCCATTTTATAAAAAGATTAACCTTGAAAGGTAATATCACATTTCAATTTTAGTCATTATGGATTTTACTGTGGAAGGCAGTTCTATACACCTATGGCTGCTTTTTGACCTAATTTTATTAGATTTTGTTTGACATTGTGAATGTCCTTTTTCCCAAAGATGTGATAGACATCCATTCATTCATTCAGTGTGTATTTCTTAAATGGCAGGCAGGTGCTGAGCTTGGCGCTAGGGAGGAGTGATGACTTCAGAGCTCTGTCTCTGCCCTCATGGAACCTGCTGTCTAGCAGTGAGGACAGTAGTGATCATTGCTTGGAAGACCACAGCCTGCATTGACCGTGTGGACTTGAGCATTCGTGTCCATGGTGTGGGAGTTCCTGGCTCCCATAGTACATGTTTTATGAAGGAAACTTCCAGAAATCCATGATTAGAGATGGAAAATATCAGACCAATTGGAAATTTTCCTTTGACTCTTACCTGGTCTGAGCATTTTCTGTCTTTTTGGTATTCCAGACTGAAAACATTTCTGTTTTCTTCTTGCCTGGCAAGTGAGCTCAGTGAAACATCCTATTAGCCACACTGCAGGGTTGGACATTACCATACCAGGTCAAGGGAAAGTGACCCTATCAAGGCCTGGGCAGCACCGTTGCTTTGAGAATTACAAGGAGAAAATCTGTGCTTTACCAAAAAGCAAATTTAAAATCCTGCCTGGTATAAGCCTTGTTTGAGTGACTAGTGAAATTGCAGAATAGCTTCATAGGAAAAAACAAACCCCAGAGTAAAATGGCGAGTGGGAAGTTCCTTCCTGATTCGTATTGTTTTTCCAGTTGCAGACAGGAAACATTCAAGGGTGTTTTCAAGCCCAGAACACTGGACACAAAGAAGGCTCTGACAAAGCAGAAAAAACCCATATACAAAAAGTTTAGGAACATGGAGCAAAATGTCTGATTCAAAACAATCTCGGTTGGGCGCAGTGGCTGACGCCTAGCACTTTGGGAGGTGGAGGCGGGAGGATGGCTTGAGCTCAGGAGTTTGAGACCAGCCTGGGCAATGCAGTAAGAATCCATCTCTATAAAAAATATTTAAAAAATTACCTGGGCATGATGGTGCACATCTCTCGTCCCAGCTACTAGGAAGGCATGGGAGGATAGCTTGAGCCCAGGGGTTCGAGGCTGCTGTGGGCTGTGATCAGGCCACTGCACTCAGCATGGGTGGAAGAGCAAAACGTTGTCTCAAAAAAAAAAAAAAAAACCCAAAAATCTGGCTGGGCGCGGTGGCTCATGCTTGTAATCCCAGCACTCTGGGTGACCGAGGCAGTCAGATCGCTTGAGCTCAGGAATTTGAGACCAGCCTGGCCAACATAGTGAAATCCTGTCTCTACTAAAAATACAAAAATTAGCTGAGCATGGTGGCTCATGCCTGTAGTCCCAGCTACCTGGTGGGCTGAGGTGGGAGAATCACTAGAGCCCAGGAAGCAGAGATTGCAGTGACCTGAGATTGTGCCGCTGCACTCCAGCCTGGGTGACAGAACGAGACCCTGTCTCAAAAAAAAAATTATACTTATATATATATATATATTTATTTATTTATTTTGATTTATCAAGTATTATTTTTATGATTAGATCACTTTGTCTACTGTTTTTTTTTTTTTTTTTTTTGTCTGTAGGTGTCTTGATGAATTCAGTCTCTTGCCCCCTGCCTTGCTTTAATGAATTACAAAAACTCAACCCAAGATAACATTTCTCAGTAAAAACCAGCACGTTTCTGTGGCTTATGTACATGCCTATTGAATGGGCACCTTGGCCGATAGTGGAATAATTGCTGGACTTTTCATATCTCTGGTAAAGGTGAACACTGCAAAACAGTTCATGATAGGAAGCACCGAGGCTTGGACCAGTCACAGTGATGAGGGAGATCAGGCCATTTGGACCACATTATTGGAAGAGATGGAGACAGTGCCAAGTCCTGAAAATTAAGATGGACAGCCCACAGGCCAGCAAGAGAATCTTTGTGTAAGGGATCCATTCCAGTTTGTGTATTATACTCCATATAATGATGGAGTATAATATGGATTTGTCACTTGAAAGTAATTCTTCCCAATTATAGGTCACTTTTAATAATCTCAGGGAACTCTAGTTGGGTTTTGGATTTTTTTTGTACAATTTTTTTTTCTTTTTTGAGACGGAGTCTCGCTCTGTTGCCCAGTCTGGAGTGCAGTGGCACAATCTCAACTCACTGCACCCTCCGCCTCCCAAGTTTAAGCAATTCTTGTGCCTCAGCCTCCCAGGCAGCTGGGACTACAAGTGTGTGGCACCACATCTGGCTAATTTTTGTATTTTTAGTAGAGATGAGGTTTTGCCATGTTGACCAGGCTGGTCTTGAACTTCTGACCTCAAGTGATCCACCCACCTCGGCCTCCCAAGGTGCTGGGATTATAGGTGTCAGCCACACCGCCCCCCCGCCAGCCTCTACAATTGATTTTAAAAAAAAAACAACTAAGCCTGCAGATCTAAAATTGATTTTATTATTGTAACATATATAGCCTCCATAAACACAGGAAGCATAGGGGAAATTTCTTTGTAAACAGTACATTAACATTTTCATATAATATATTCAGTATAGTTTTCAGCCACCAGACCTTTTCACGTAAAATACCTCTAAAGCAGAGGGTCCAGTTAATTTGAAAAAAAAATGGCTGGAAATATACTGATATTCTTTACGTTTTGGATACTCTGAGGTATGTTTTCAGTTGTGCATTTGTAGAGCTTGACATTGGACCAGTTCTTTAACTTAGGCATGCTTCACTCCTGGCCATATCAAACATGCTACTTAAAAATGTAAGTAACATGCTATTTTTAAAAAACCTCAAAACTGTATTCATGTAGTTTGAAAAGTCAAATAATATAGTAAAGGCTTATCACAAAATATGGTGGGTTCACTCCCTACTCTCTGAGATTTCCCAACTCCAGATGCAACTACTTTGAATTATTAACAGTTTATTGTGACATTTATTCATATTCATAATTATAAGTAATACATATAAACGGTCCTTTGGGTTATCAAATTAGGTATTGTCTGTTGACTTTCTGTTCTGATATATGAGGGTTTACAGCCCTTTCCCTCTGCGTCTGCTCCCCCATCCTTCCAATACGGTTATAATTTTTCATTATATTACTATTTGATGTTTATATTATGTCTAATCAATTATTTGCAGCTGAGCCTACTAGTACTATGACTATCTTTCTGTTTCTAGTCGACTTTTTGTTTTTCCTGAAGTTAATACTTGCCTCGTTTTTATGTTTGCTTTATTTTCTTTGTGGCTGTTGCAGCACTGTGTTCATAACAGTTTAATAACTGCCAAGCTCCTATTTGAATTGTTTGTGGTTGTTTATGTTTTTAATTTCAAGTACCAGTGTGAGGTTACTGAGCAAGAAGTTGGGAAAAGATGCACATGGTTGGTTGTTCTGAGCTGGCTCTAGCATACCCCTGAGCTATTACTAACTCTCCCACATCTGCTTATAACCCACACTGGGATTGTAGAGCAAGTTCTTCTCTTCTTCTGTTATTTTTTAAAAAATAATCTGCTCTGAAAAAGGACATATTTATTCTGATTCTCAGGTCGAATCTCTTCTTTTGAACTTGTGAAAATTTTAGTAGGCCTTGAGACTTTTCTGTGTATACTCATACTTACAGAAGGAAGTCATTTTAGAGTTGAGGGGATTCTGTCAGAGATGTACAGGGCCCTGTCCAGATTTGGGGGTTTTGGCTAGGGAAGAAAGGCAAAAGTTACCCAATCCCTGGTGGCATTCTGCTAAAGGAGGGATGAGGCGTTGGCAAGAGGAATGGGGGCGTCTGATGGTGAAGCGCTAACGATCTCATGCCAGGTGTGTTCTTGCTAGGCTGACTGTCAGGTTTCTTTTTGAGTCTGGTTCTTTGACCTCATGGTCAGCTGGGGCCCTGCTTCCCTTCCCTAACTGGTATGACTACCCGTGTTTGGCTCTTCAGCAATGTCTGGCACTGTGCATGCCAAGCAAGGTCTAGGGTGGCATATGTTGGCCTGCTGCTGGTGGAACCTTTTCATAGAGTTGAGAATTGACTGCGTCTGGAAGCTGGGGCCTTGACTTTATCTCCAGGCCCTGACCCTCTGGCCCTGAGAGGTATTTGAGTCAGGTCAGAATTCCAGTTTCCTGCAGAAACTGGTGAGTGAGCCAGCCACCCTATAGGCATCTCCAGGTTAACTGGGACAGTGCCATGATGACAAGTGTTAGAATCCCCCGTGGCAATGCCCCGTTCTGACTAACGTGCCGTTGCCCTAAGTGGAGACTGGAGGAGCAGCGCACTACGTTCCCTAGCCCACAGTTGGCACTGCTCTGAGCTTAGCAGCGTTTCGAGGTCATTGTAGGGGTCTCATTTACTTTCTGGCTCAAGAGCTTTTCCTTCTCTTGCATTGGTTCCTGGCCAAGATATGCAACCCCCATTCTGAATTTCCGGTTCATTGAGAGCCTTCCCCTGACTCCCTTCACCGTTCAGAACTGAAACATACTTTTTCTTTCTCTTTTAAAAATTTCCTCCATGCCAGGCGCCATGGTTGATACATGTAATCCCAGCACTTTGGGAAGCCAAGGCAGGCGGATTACTTGAGGTCAGGAGTTCGGGACCAGCCTGGCCAACATGGCGAAACCGCGTCTCTTCTAAAAATACAAGAATTAGCTGGGCAAAGTGGTATGCGCCTGTAACTCCAGCTACTTGGGAGGCCAAGGCACGAGAATCGCTTGAATCTGGGAGGTGGAGGTTGCAGTGAGCTGAGATCACACCACTGCAGTCGAGTCTGGGCAACAGAGTGAGACTGTCTCAAAAAAGAATAATAATAACATAAAAATAAAAATTATTATGGTCTGACAATTGAGACTCCACCAGCTTGGAATGCCTCTTCTGATTGCTGGCCACCGTGTTGGTTTAATGGAATGGTGGATGAAATTAGTAGTAGTTCAAAGCATAACAGAGAAAGTTGTGGAAATACTTTGTTTCTTTTAAAAGTAAGGATGGAGAGGGAATTTGAAGGAGGAACTAATTGTTACTGTGTGTGATGGTCTAGACTTGTATCTTTGCGTAACATTTCTGGTTGTGAACTGAAGTTTAAGCTTCTGTAGGACAGTGTTTTCTCAAAGCCTTGTCTAGAGACCTCCTGCACTGGAATTCTGAGCAAGGATTGGCTGTTAAAAATGCAGGGTCTATTGAATCAGAATAGAATCTCCAGAGGGACCTGGGAAATGGCATTTTATGTCAGCGCCTCCTGCGCTTGGTGATTCTGTACCTGCTCAAGTTGGGGAAGCACTACTCAGGATCGTTTGTTCTTGTTTTGGGCTGCTGTTCCCCACAAAGTTTGTTTAGTTATTTTTCTTTGGTTTTGCTTAAATTGCTGTCTGATGTAAAAATGGGTAAAATGCCCCCGCCAACCCTTCTAAATTCATTTCTGCCTGTTTTGCTTTAAACTCCAGGCTAATAATTATGGAATTTTAGGAGTTGCCTTTCACTTTTGGATTTCTAACTCTGAACTTTTAATTTTTCCCACAGAGCTGAGAAAACAGAAGTCCTCAGTGAAGATCTATTACAGGTAACAAAATATAGTCTCCTTTAAATGATCTGTTTAAAGAATGGAAAAAAATTCCTGTGTGAGAATTGAGGCTTGTGGGCTTTTTTTTTTTTTTTTTTTTTTTTTAACCAGAAGCAGAATAAAATTAATTAGTGTGATTTTGAGCAGGAAAGAAAATCAGTTTGGTTGCATGATGATGAAAAGGGGATCTGAAACCCAGCTACCTGGGTTTGAGTCTCAGGTCTGCCCCTGGTTAGCTTTGTGGCTTCAGGGATTTACTGAACTTTCCTGTGCCTCAGTTTCCACTTCTCTAAACTGAGGGAAAGGCTGTATCCACCTCACAGGTTGTTAGGAGGGTTTAATGAGTTAAGCAGGAACAGCACTGGGAACGGAGCCTGGCATGTGGTAAGTGCTAGGTATTAGTGATCTGTTGTTGTTATTACCGCCAGTGCAAGCCACAGACACTGTTTCTGACGTGAAACATCCCTTGATTTGCCCTGTGTTCTCCTGCCTCTTTTTTCCCATCTCTGTTAGAGCAGTTGTGTGGCATTTCCCCAGGGGGCTGTGCGTCCCAGCGGGGCAGAACCAGCATTTATTTGCTGTTGTTTCTTGAATACCTTGCATAGGGACTCAATAGACATGGGTCTTCTCAACAGATATTAAATGAGCACCTTCTGTTTCTGTGAAAGATAAGGCACTGGGAGAAATCAGTGAACAAAACAGATCAAGGCTTCTGTCCTCGTGGAGTTTACATTCTAGTGGAAATTGGAATCGAAATTAAATTACGGAATTACTTTGCTCATTTTTTGCTTTGTTCATTTTGCTTTTCTCTGGTGGCAAATGAATGTGCATTAGTTTTCTAATGTTTGAAAATCTGGCCACTGCAAGATTTGGGAAAGGTAATGTGGAATCTGCTCCTAAATGTCCCCTTGCCCGCCAGCCCTGAGTCCTGGGCTATGGGCTTGGATCTGAAGAAACGCTGCTCTTTTGAGAAAGAGGCACAAGCCATCTCAGTGCGTAAAATGGTTTGGGGTCAAAATGTGTTCTGTTTTGAATTGTTGATTTATCTTTAAAATAGAAAGCATCCCAAAGGGCCTGCTCTCATTCTTCATGAGTCATCAGAATACACATTTTTGGCATTCCTTCCTGTAAAAAGCAGCTCTCTTGGCCATAAACAGCCATATTCTAGCAATAGTATTTTGGGAAGCTGCTTATGATGCGTGGGTTCCCTAAGCTGACTGCCCATTCTGCTTTAGAGGTTTATTTAAAACACACACACACACACACACACACACACACACACACGCACGCACGCACACACACACCCACCCAAACCCAATAAGGAAAAATTTTGAAAACACAGATCTTACAGTTAAATTGTGGAACATTTATTTTGCTTCTTCTGTCTGATGTACATTGTGTGGAAGACTCTGTTGCCATGAGCTGGAGAGAGCTCTTTGGCATCCCTGTGTTTTTTTCCACTTGTCAGTGGGTCTGGGCCTGGATCATTCATTCGCATCTCTGCCTGGTCTGACCTGGTGCTTTTCTGGTGCTGTAGTGTGTAAGCTGACTGGCACCACTCAGTGCGACAGCAAGGTGCAGCCAAGATCATCCCTTTTCCCTGCACATAGATTCAGCCGTGCTTTTCCTACCAGCATGCAGACACCACAAAAGGAAGAGGATGAATGTGTTCTCTTTTGTCTCTGCCTTGTCAGATTGAGCGACGCCTGGACACGGTGCGGTCAGTATGCCACCATTCCCATAAGCGCTTGGTGGCATGTTTCCAGGGCCAGCATGGCACCGATGCCGAGAAGAGACACGTGAGTATCAGATGTGACTCAGACCCACAGTTCCTGCATCTCTCTGAGGCTTTTCAACCCCGGGATTGGTTGGTTGTCCTAAGTGGCATCAGTGGATTGGCCTTTGGTGACTTCTATCACCAAGCACGCTCGTGACGACTGCATGACCATAGCATTCTTTTGTGTTTAAGACATCGCTGGGCTGGAAGCACTCCTTACACGGAATCTTCTCCAGGTGCTTTTGAAGGCTCCACGATCATGTGTCATTGATAAGAGAATGGCTGTGTCGGTTATGCATCTTCTGCTGACAGAAAGCGGAAAGCCTGTCTTAAATAGACGTTGAAGTAGAAGTAATGTATTGGTTTGCTAACTGAAAAGTCCAGAGGTTGGGATGGACTTGAGGTCAGGCTTCATGTAACATTTCAGTAATGTGATGAAAAACCCAGTTTCCTTCCTCCTCTCTCCTCTGCCCTCAGTGTCTGCTTTGTCCCTGAACAGGCACCCTCATGATGGCAAGTTGGCTGCTGGCAGCTGCTATGGCTACTTGTTCCTTGAGTGTGGCCAGTGGGAGAGCCTCTTTCCCAGTAGTTCCCCTCCTCTCCCCTCCCGCCTCTTTTTCTTTCTTTTTTTTTTAATCTTTTCTTTTTGCTTCCCTTCCCCTTTCCCCTTTCCCTTCCCTTCTCCTCTTTTCTTTCCTGGTGGGGTCTCACTCCATGACCCAGGCTCTAGTGCGGTAGTACAGTCATAGCTCACTGCAGCCTCAAACTCCTGGGCTCAAGAGATCCTCCCGCTTCAGTCTCCCAAGCGGCTGAGACCACAGTACACACCACCATGCCTGGCTAATTTTTTGAACTTTTTCGTAGAGATTGGGATCTCGCTTTGTTACCCAGGCTGATGTAGAACTCCTGGCCTCAAGCAGTCCTCCGACCTCGGCCTTCCAAAGTGCTGGAATTACAGGCGTGAGCCACCCATACCTGGCCCCAGTAGTTTTTCTTGATGGAGTGAGAAAGCTGCTTTTTCCAAACTCTTGGCAGATTGAAAGCGCTTTCCATTGCATTGATTTGTATAGAGTTACAGTCCCCATTTTTGACTGTTCTGTTCCACCCTAGTTGCCATGGAGAGGGGGTGAGGAGATGGGATGTGCTGATTGGTTTAAGGTTGTTGGGCCCAGGCCTAGAGCATGGGCTATGGTCTTACCTCTAGCTCATAGACTTTATCAAGGCCAGTGTAGATCCCTGAGAAGAATCAGGATACTAGTATAGAGAGGAAGAGGGATGGACTCTAGGAGACCCCTCCAGTGTCTGTTCAGGGTCCACTTGTTCAGAGCATTCAGTTCCTAGGTAGAGCCAGTGGAGCACAGCAACCTTTGTTCATGAGGGAGTTCCATCCTTGCTTTTACAAGTTCCCAGCTTATGAGCGTGCAGTAAACCTTAGAGCCCATGCAACATTGAAGTGACAGTTTCGGTGACACACAGGGAGGCTATGATTTGCTATATTGTCACCAGGTGTCTCAAAAGTGAGCACTATTAATAGTATGCAGATGATCTGTGTTACCCTTTTATGTTTCCTACAGACTTTTATGGGGCACCGTGGCAGCAGGGTTATTCCACTCTTGCACAACAGTGAGGATTCTGCAATCATGTCTGTCACAGGAATGGAAGTTTGCATACACCTATGCTTCCACACTTGCCGCAAAGCTCCGTCCCTCAGAACCAGACCCGGCCTACTGGTTCTGCTTCTTGCAGCTCGTTGTCCTTGTCTTGCCGCCTTCTGCTCTGCTCACCCTTTTCACATTGTTTCCTTAGGTTCTCTGCTTCTCTTCCTTATTCTCCAAGTCATATTCTCTGGGTCACCTCCTCTGTTCTTATGGCTTCTAACTGATGTGTTTATGCCAGTGACTTCTAAGCCATTTTCAACCAAGCAAAAAACTTACTCTCTTAGATGTCTGTATTCTAGCATGCATGATCAGTTCTTCCTTCTGTGTTGACTCTCTGAATTCCATCCACCCTTTTATGCAGGCTGGAAACTGGGGGGCTTTCTTATATTCCCTGTTATTTTTAATTTTTTTTATTTTTATTTTTTTCAAGACAAGGTCTCACTCTGTTGTCCATGCTGGAGTGTAGTGGCATGATCCTGGCCCACTGCAACATCAACCTCCTGGGCTCAAGCCATCCTCCCACCTCAACCTTTAAGTAGCTGGGACTACAGGCTCGTGCCACTAAGCCTGGCTAATTGTGTTTGTTTTTTTGTTTTTTTGTTTTTTTCATAGTAGAGATGAGGTCTCATCTGTTGCCCAGGCTGGTCTTGAATTCCTAGGCTCAAACAATTCTCCCGCCTTGGCCTCCCAAAGTGTTGGGATTACAGGCATGAGCTACTGTGCTGGGCCTCGCTTTTATTTTATCCTCCAAACCCCATAACTGCCTGATTAGCAAGTCCTTTGATTTCTCTCTGTGAATATTTTAAATTGCTCACCTCCACTCCATCTCTACCACCTTGGCCTTAATGTAAGACCTGACTCCCTCTCACCTGGACTGTTGTAGTCATCTCCTGAGCTACATTTCCTGTCTATAATTTCCTTTCCAGTCTGTCTTCAACCCAATCACCAGAGTCAATTTCCTGAAATACAAATCAATCTTATCATCCTCCTGCCTAAAAAAAAGAATCTTGGCTTAGTGGTTCTTAACAGGGACCAGAATTATACCCCTGGGGGCATATGGAAATGTGTAGAGACAGTTTCGATCATCAAAGGGACTGGCAGACACCACTGACGTTTGGAGGGTGAACCAGGATGCTAAACTTTTTTTGTTTGTTTGTTTGTTTTTGAGGCGGAATCTTGCTCTGTCGCCCAGGCTGGAGTGCAGTGGCGCGATTCCGGCTCACTGCAACCTCCACCACCCGGTTCAAATGATTCTCCTGCCTCAGCCTCCTGAGTAGCTGGGACTACAGGTGCACGCCACCAAGCCTGGCTAATTTTTGTATTTTTAGTAGAGACAGGATTTCACCATGTTGACCAGGCTGGTTTCCAACTCCTGACCTCAAGTGATCCTCCCTCCTCGGCTTCCCAAAGTGCTGGGATTACAGGTGTGAGCTTCCGCGCCTGGCCAAGATGCTAAATGTTTTGTAATGCCTGGTGAAATAGTTCCACACAGGAAGTATCTTAATGCTAGAAGTGCCTCTTCTGAGGGACGCTGGCTGGTTCCCATTGCCTGGGATAAAGTCCACACTCTTTAGATGGCTTAAGCCCTTTCTCAGCTGATTCCATTTCTCCTTATCAGCTTCACTGTCTCCTACTTCCTCCCATTCACACTCTGTGTCAGCCACATAACACTCACCAGTCCCCAAATATGTCACTGTCCCTCACAGTTCTATCTAGTTCCTGTTGTCTTCCTTGAGACACAGTCCAAGTGTCACATATATTCAGTAGAAACAAATATTTATCAATCACCTACTGTGTACAAGTGCTGGAGATATAAAATGAATGAAATGTAAGTTTTCATGGTCTTGTGGGGGAGATGCATACAAATGGATCACTATAAAACAAGATACTCAATAAAACATGCACAGGGTGTTATGGGGGGCCCAGGATGGGTACCAGAGGAAGAGGGAGGTAGTCAAGTGAGGCTTCCTGGAGGAGGTGGTGTCTGCCCTATAAAGGAGGGAAATTAGTGGCAGGTGGTGGGAATATTCCAGGCCCCTGGGGCAAAAGTGCTTGGTCCTCATTTCTGAAACTTAATGCTTTAGCTTTCCTTTTCCAACGTCAAATGAAAGTACCAAAGACAGGGTTTTGAGGATGCCTACACTTTGCACTTGGGAAGAGGAGTTACCACAACAATGGTGAGAGAAGACTGATATGGAGAAAATTGTAGCAGTCTCCAGGGCTCTAGAAAACATAGGAGGAGCCTCCCAAAGGCCTCATCACGTGCTCCCTGCATGGGAAGAGGCAAGAATGGAAGGAAAGAGACATGGGGCAGGTGACCTTCTCAGTCCAGCCACCATTGACATGGTACAACTCTCATGGGTCACATAGGGTAGACTATTAGATTAGAGAATTATTTCTTTTTGTGCGATTGGCATGCGTTTTACAAATTAAGTCTTTAGAGCTTTTAAAATTCATCCCTGGACAGGCATGGTGCTGCACTCCTGTAATCCCAGCACTTTGGGAGGCCAAGGCAGGCGGATTGCTTGAGCTCAGGAGTTCAATACCAGCCTATGCAACATGGCACAACCCCATCTCTCTAAAAAATAAAAAATTAGCCATACATGATGGCACATGCCTGTAGTCCCAGCTACTCAGGAGGCTGAGGTGGCAGGATGACTTGAGCCCCAGAAGTGGAGGTTGCAGTGAGCTGAGATCACATCACTGGCCTCCAGCCTGGGCAACAGTGCCAGACCCTGTCTCAATAATTAATTATTTAATTAATTAATTCATCCCTGATGATAGAAAGCTCTTCACCTCTAGGAAGCACAGAGCCCTCCCTGTGGAGGAGTTCAGTGTTGATACTTGATTAATGAACCCATATGTTAAGCAGAGTTTCCTTGTTTATGTACATAGGAAACAAGATTGTTGTGGCTTTGGGGCCAGGTTGGGGAAACCACAGACTATTTACAGCTGCCATCTTGAGTGATACTTGTCAAAATAGACTTCTCTATTATTTTTTTCCCACAGACTCCTAAAGTTCCAGAGTTGCACAGTATATTTGTTTTAATTATTGCATTGATCTTTAGTAGGTATTTAACCTCCTTTAGAAAGGCAGCATAACCAGAAGGTAGGAGTTATCCCCTGTTATTCTCATATCTTCCTTGTCCAGAGCTGGGGCAGCTGGGAATAGTCTCCTTGTAGCACAGATGGAGCCCATTATTTATTTATTTGAAAATAATTTTGTGGGAAGCCGAGGTGGGAGGATTGCTTGAGACCAGGAGTTTGAGACCAGCCTGAGCAACATGGTGAGACCTTGTCTCTATAAAAAATTAAAATGAAAAAATCAATAGTTTGGGGAGAGGGGAAATGGGTAAATGCCTTTGTTGATTTTTAAATTTCAGTTTACTGTTTTAAATAGGTTCTACATTTATATGGTCAAAATTCAGCATATACAAAAGAACTTACAGTAAGGTGCCTCCCAGCCCATTTCCCCAGGCACCCACTTCCCTCCTCCAGAGCCACTGCTCTTAGTAGCTTGTTGTATAGCCTTGCAGAGATGGTCTGTCCAGTACAAGCCAGTACATATCGATTGTATCAGATGGAGCCCTTTGGAGGCAGAAGAGTCAGGTGACATACCAGCAGTGGACCCTGTGTTTTTAACATGAATGTCCTTTCTACTGGGCAGGTGAAATTACTTGGGTTGCTGCAGAATTGAAAGCATTTCTTGTTAGCAGATTATGACGTTATAACCAGCCCGCTTGTACTTGCCAGGCTTCTTCTGAGATAAGCCATTGGCCCATAGGGAAGACACTGAACAGAGGCTGGGGCCATCAGCACTCAGGTCTGACTCCTGCCTCTCTCTGGGGTGCCTGGCCAGACCACTTGACCTCCTTCGGCTTCGGGTTCCTTGACTGTACGATTAGAACATTAGATCAGGTGATTCTGTGGTCATTGCCAGCTGAAAAACAAATCTCTCGTAGGAAAATGAGTGACTTTGTATTCAAAAACTGTTTGGATATTTAGCTAGAAGTTTTTAGTATTTAAGTAAAGCTACATTTTAGAATGATAGCCAAATTAAGAGCCAGTTTAGAATGGGTGCGGTGGTTCACGCCTGCAATCTCAGCACTTTGGGAGGCCGAGGAGGGCAGATCACTTGAGGTGAAGAGTTTGAGACCAGCCTGGCCAACATGGCAAAACCCTGTTTCTACTACAAGTACAAAAATTAGTTGGGTGTGGTGGCACACGCCTATAATCACAGCATGGGAGGCTGAGGCACGAGAATCACTTGAACCTGGGAGGCAGAGGTTGCAACGAGCCGAGATTGCCCCACTACGCTGTACCCTGGGTGACAGAGCAAGACTGCCTCAAAAAAAAAAAAAAGAAAAAAAAAGCCAGTTTAAGAATGAGTGTTGTAGCAAAAGCTTTTGAAATTGAGCACTTTATTGCATTTACCTATCAGGATAACCATTTAGAAAGCAAGGTCTATTTCTCTCTCATGTCCCTAGTGCCTTGAACATAGTGTGCTTTGATTCATTAATAATAATAGAAACAGGCTGGGTGTGGTGGTTCATGCCTGTAATCCCAACACTTTGGGAGGCTGAGGCACGCAGATCGCTTGAGCTCAGGAGTTCGAGATCAGCCTGGTCAGGATACCCCATTTCTACCCAAAATACAAAAATTAGCTGGGCATGGTGACGCAGGCCTGTAATCCCACCTACTTCGGTGGCTAAGGCAGAAGAGTTGCTTGAACCTGGAAGGTGGAGGATCATGCCACCACATTGTAGCCTGGGCGACAGACTGAGACCCTGTCTCAAAAAAGCAAACAAAAATAATAATAAGCAGAAGAACAGCAACAGCAATAATAATAACAGCTAATGTTTACTGAATACTTACAATGTGTTAGGTACTTGATACATTTTCTTTAGTCAAACTGAAACAGAGAGATCATCATACAACTAATACCTGTGAGACCAGAACCTGAACTCAGACAGGCTGTCTCCCACCTGTGTAATTTGCCTGGAAGGAGAAATTAATGAATAATGTTCTGAAAAAGATCATTGAGAATGGGTATCAAATAATAATGAGAAAAAACACACACTGTCTTCTGTCTTCCAGAAAAAACTGCCTCTGACAGCTCTCGCTCAGAATATGCAAGAAGCATCAACTCAGCTGGAAGACTCTCTCCTGGGGTAAGAGTTGCTGCCTTCAGAGTGCCAAGCGCCATGTGAGTTGGTGGAAGTGGCTGAGCCAGGTGGTGTGTGTAGGAGTGTAGGACCTGTGAGAGGAACTGTGAGCATTGATGGCATGGCTCATCTGCTAGGAGACCGGCTCAGACTCCTTGGGAGAAAGTGGGGTCAAGGCCGCTGGGTTGCTGGAGAATCTTTCTTTTAGTAGGTGTCAGGCTGGAGTTGGATGGCAGAAAGGGCCATTAACAAAAAAGCAACTGATAGGATCAGTGCCTATTCTCCTAATCTTGGACAGAAAGAACCTGGTCCCTTCTGTGTTCCAGGTGTTAGCTCAGATTTAGAAACTCTGACCAGACCCTTTCAGTTCTTAGAGTCACATCCTTTACACGTGGTCACCAAAACATCCATGGTAGTTATCTAAAAAGAGTGTATGTTCTGAATTATTGAATTTTTTTTTTTACAATTGGCATGTATTCTGTAAATAATTTTAAAATATAAGTAAGAACAAAGCAGTTTTTATTGTAGGAGGGAAGGTATACCCTTCCTTCTGTCTGCTCCTGCCGTGAGGCTGGTATCCTCTAGCCCTGTGTGCTCCCTCTGGCTGTGAAGTAAGCCCTGCTTCCCAGCGGGATGAGGCCTTCAGACTTTTCAGTCCGTTTCTCAGCATGTGCAGTTCTCTCGCTGTCCTTTGGAGAGTAGTTTCCTCCCACTCTTCACCATTTCTTTCTCCTGTCTGCTGCCATGTTTGGGGGCCCTGGGAGGAGCATGGCCTGTGCCCACCTGCCAGCATCCTCCTTCCCTCCAGCCTGGAAGATTTTCCTGTTGGTGCTTCCTCATTCTATGGCCATCCTCATCACACCAGAGTGATACTGCGTGCTAGCATGGTTATAAGTGTTTTCCAAGTAATAGCTCATTTAATCCTCAAAACAACCTAGGAGGTAGGTCATATCAGCACTTAGAACCCTGTTAACACACAGCATCACTCCCATTTTACAGACGAGGTTGCTGACAGAGAGGGCAGGGAAATTGCCTGAGACTACACAGCGGGAGAAGAGCAAAGCCTGTATTCAGACTTGGCCAGCTTGGCACCAGAGAGCATGTTCCTGAATACGACACCATGGCCACCCCACACCAGTGCCACATGCATTTCTGGTGTCAAAAGAATCCCACAGAGAGCTTGCAGGGGAAGACGAGAAGGAAAGGAGAGGGAGGGAGGGAGGGACAGAGACTGCGGAGTTATATCACTGCACATGTACTTTGTATGATATCAGCTGCATGTTCGCAAGAACACTAAAAGGAAACGTGATATTCATGTAACAGGGCCCTTAAGTATTAGCCGGCTAGCTCATCTGCATAGCAGAAAGGGAGCCTGGCCAAGGCCGGCCTCAGAGACATAAGATAACATGTAATGACCTTAATGTCTAATTTAAAAGATTTTCAGAGTATTTTGTGAACACTTGGTGTTCACCTGACTTGAGAATCTAATTCTTGAGTAATTTGTTATCTCACTGTTCACACATCCCTCTGCCAGCCCCACACACAAAGTGCATGCCTGAGACGGTCATTTTTATTTTAAAGCACATATCTGTGGACTCATGTTTTAGGCAACACCCTAAATTTATAATATTTTAAAGGCTGTGTTAGGTAGCACCCTAATGCGTTCCTGTCACATGGCAAGCAGCACTGCATCCACACAGTAATCCAGTGCCTGATTTCATGAGCACATGCTCTTTGTTGGGGTGTCTTGTTTTTAAAGGAAGATGCTGGAGACGTGTGGAGATGCTGAGAATCAGCTGGCTCTTGAGCTCTCCCAGCACGAAGTCTTTGTGGAGAAGGAGATCGTGGACCCTCTGTACGGCATAGCCGAGGTGGGTGCTTCACCGTGCAGCACGGAAGAGCCAAGAGTGGTGTGGGCTGGACAGTGAATGTTAAAATTTTAACAGTCGTTGCTGGCTTTAACGTACACTTCTTTTTGGAAATAAGGGGAGTCAATCGAAGGTACAAAATCCTTTGCTTTAGAGAAAAAACGTTTGTAAATACTGTCCTTTAAAATGGTTAACCTAAAAGCCCTGAAGTGCATCCCATTTGGTGTGTTCTTCCTTTTAGGTGGAGATTCCCAACATCCAGAAACAGAGGAAACAGCTTGCAAAATTGGTGTTAGACTGGGATTCCGTCAGAGCCAGGTAACACACGGCTTGAGCCAGCAGTGCAGCGTTGTGTCCCATTCCCACCACCGGGGAAAGGAAGACCACTGACAGTGGACACAATAGAAGTGGTCACCAATTTGTACATTTGACCCCCAGACTGGGTGCCAGCCTGCCAGCACTCCCTGTAGGCCTCGTTCTCCCAAGTGTGGCAGTGGGGTTGTCGTTAGAACATCCTGTTCTTAGTGAGCAGTGAAAGGAAATCATCTAAGGAAAATGAAGTGAGTATATTTAACGGCAGAGGGAACGGTGGCAGTTCTGAGGGCCCAACTCTTAAGAGTGTAGGAATAAACACATCTGTGGCCCTAACAGCTCATGAGGGTCCTGCTGTGTCACAAACCCTGTGCACTTGTAATACCTTCAGTACCAAGAAAGGAGGCGCTCACATGGCAGGAACTCATGTAAACCAGTGTAGCCAAATCAACGCTGTTGATGTGGGGACTGATGTCAGCGAAGGAGTCTGTCATGATTCAGGGCAGGACTGCTCCCTCTGCCCTGTCCTTGATGGAGTTTTTTGGCTTTTATCTTTCCTTTTTTTTTTTGAGACAAGGTCTTGCTCTGTTGCACCATACTGGTGTGATCATAGCTTACTGCCGCCTCAAACTCCCAGGTTCAAGTGATCCTCCTGCCACGACATCCCAAGTAGCTGGGACTACAGGCACATGCCACAGCGCCCAGCTACTTTTTAAAATTTTTTGTGGAGGTGGTGTCTAGCTGTGTTGCCCGGGCTGGTCTTGAACTTCTGGCCTCAAGTGATCATCCCACCTTGGCCTCCCAAAGCGCTGGGATTACAGCCATGAGCCTTGGTACCTGGCCTTCAGTGGAGTTTCTGTCACTGACTTACATGGCTTTCTTCTCAGGCATGTGACAGTTGGGAATAGGGAAACTGGCACCACCAGCCTCAGTCCTATTTCCTGCTTTATCACAAGGTTTGACAAACCTCTTCTGTAAAAGGCTGGATAGTAAATTTTTCTGGTGCTGCAACCCAGTTGCTCCCTGTTGTAACTGCTTAACTCTGCTGTTGTAGCATAAAGGCAGCTATGAGCAATGCATACATGAATGGGCATGGCTGTGTTCCAATAAAACTTTATTTACAAAAGCAGGTGGCTTGGCTGACCCCAGCTTTGTCAGCTCTTTTCATCCTCATTGCAGTCCTGTGAAGCAGATATGATTATTTCTGTTTGACAGATGTGTGGTGATAGAGCTATCATTTATTGAGTTCTTCTGTGTCTGATGCTTCTATTACAGATTTATGGCTGTAATAAAAGGGCTGCATTTCCTTGTTTCTAAGAAGTGGTTGAGTATTAGATGCATCACTGATTTAATATCAGGTGATTTGGAGAAAGTAAACACCAGTTTATTAAATGTACAAGTCAGTTGTGAAGATGAGTTCTGATTTAAGAAATGTTGAGATGAGGAAAGGTATATTTAGGAATTCACACGTGGTGAAGACTCTGCTAGTGCAATTATCAAGTGACTTACCTAACACTTGCCACATGCCAGGGATCGAGCTACTTTCATCGTATGTCGGCCCATTTGATTCTCCCACCAATCCATGTTCATTTGTTCATCTGTGTTTTCAACTGATATCAGTTGGGTGCTCAGTGTGCACCAGACTTTGTGCTAGACTCTAAATGCATAGGCCTTTCCATGTGACTTGGAGGGAACAGGGTAGAGGTTAGTATAACATTCCCTACCTTTGAGAGGAGACCCGTTTTGCAGATAAGGGAGGGACCTGCATGTATTATCTATATGACTTGCTTTGTGCCTTCAAGAGCATAAATTGCAGTGTTAGGATTCTGACAGCAAAGTCCACTGTCTCCTGGTCATGTGTACATGTGATGTTCTCTGTCACCTGGGCTGGAGTGCAGTGGTGTGATCATAGCTCACTGCAGCCTCAAACTCCTGGGCTCAGGGGATCCTCCTGCCTCAGCCTCTCGAGCAGCTGCACACCACCACACCCAGCTACTGTTTTTTGTTTTTTTTTTTTTTTTAAAGATGGAGTCTCTCTCTGTCACCTAGGCTGGAGTACAGTGGCACAATCTTGGCTCACTGCAACCAAGATGCCGGGTTCAAGCGATTCTCCTGCCTCAGTATCCTTAGTAGCTGGGATTACAGGCATGCGCCACCACACCTGGCTAATTTTTGTATTTTTAGTAGAGAGAGGGTTTCACCATGTTGGCCAGGCTGGTCTCGAACTCCTGATCTCAGGTGATCTGTCTGCCTTGGCCTCCCCAAAGTGCTGGAATTACAGGCGTGAGCCACTGCACCCAGCCCCAGCTTTTTATTTTTAGTAGAGACGAGGTCTCGGTATGTTATCCAGGCTGGTCTCAAACTCCTGGCTGCAAGTAAACCTCTCTCCTTGACCTCCCGCAGTGTTGGGATTACAGGTGTGAGTCACCATGCCTGGCCTGTACGTGTGATTGGAATCCTGTGTAGCTGGGAGTGCAGGTCACCCTGCAGTACATTTTTGCTCAAGAGACAGAAGAATGTTCTAATGATTAATTAAACAAGGCAGCAAATGCTCCCTCACTAGAGTTGGTTGAGCAGTATTACAGATGTTTATCTGACAGGAATTTTGCCCCTCGAGTGCGTGTATCCCATAGGTGATTTTAATACTGATTCTTGATCTTGCATTCACGGTCTTGTTCACTTAATCACAGTAGGTGTTGGAGAAGCTAAAACAATTGAATATTTCTACTTTTTCTCATTCCTCTTGCTTTTCCGTGGACAAAAAGTGGTAATAATTAAGTAGAAATCCATTATGTGCCAGACATCATATGCGTGCACACACATTTTTCTCGCCTTTCCTCCTCATGACAATTCCGCAAGGCAGACAGTGTTTGTGAGTTTTGTAGATGAGGCAACTGAGATGCATAGAGGCTAAGTCACTAACTAGGTCACATAACTAGTTAAGGTAAAGCTGAGCTCCAAACTTGGACATGTCAGACTCTGAAGTCTATGCTCCTTTCACAACATAGCATCTCCAGTTTTGCTTTGGTGGGCTTGCCGAAGCCTTTCGGTGGAGGAGTGTGTCACGTCAGGAACACGAAGTGGGCAGAACATGGCATTTTGGGGCACTGCAGCAGTCTAGAAAGTTTAGTAAGTAGCTAACATGGGTTTTCATGCTGCATTTTATAACATCTGTGTTTACGTTTAAAGTGATAGAGCTTTCCACAACACCAGACATACCCATTTTCAGAGGATCAAAGCACATTTGAAAATCAAAAATTGTTTTATATGATTATTTCCCACTATCCCCTATTATTACTATAGTTTCTTTTTTTTTTCTTTTTAGTGCTTTCATTGCTTTTGATTGATGCCTACATTATTATTGTTATTGTTGTTTGTGGACATGGAGTCTTGCTGTGTTGTCCAGTCTGGTCTCAAACTGATCCAGCTCAAGTGATCCTCCCACCTTAGCCTCCCAAAGTGTTGGGATTACAGGCGTGAGCCACTGCACCCAGCCTGATAGCTACACTATTAAAGTTCTGGCTTTTACTTGCTGAAAGTAATCATAGGTCGCAGATGATAGTATGGTAGTAGAAAGAGCCACAAGTTCTCAGAAGCAGGAGCAGATTCCCAGTGGCACAGGGAACATTTCAGCTCAAAGCAAGAGAGCAAGGAGACCACCTCGCTCTCCTCCAGTGGCAAGGATTCCATGATTGGCCACCACAAGAAAGGGATTCCGTGGATTTTTCTCCAGTAGCGGAGTTTGTGTGAGACAAGATGTGGTTGGTTATGCTCAAAGCAGACCACTACTCCCGGCACTACAAGACTCCTGTCATGGTGGGAAGCTAAAGTCTCCTTTTGCCTGCTTCTGTTCTTAGAGGATAAGCTCAAGAGAAGTTGGCATCCTGGGCAGTGATACCCCTTCCAGGTAGAATCAGTTTTGAGGAAGGATCTATCTCCACTAGGTCCTACCTCCAGCTGTTGAGTATACACAGCTGGTTCTCAAATGCTGGCAACCCCATTGTTTTGCAGGTGGAACCAAGCTCACAAATCCTCAGGAACCAACTTTCAGGGGCTTCCGTCAAAAATAGATACTCTAAAGGAAGAGATGGATGAAGCTGGAAATAAAGTAGAACAGTGCAAGGTATGAGAATTCCTTGATAAATGTGTACTTGCATCTTTCTTTTTGGTTTTTGCAAATGAGGGGTGAAAGTTCAAATGTAAGTTATTTGATGTTTTAAATAATTTCTATCAGAATATTTTGAATGATTTTAAAGGTAGGTTTTATTTTTTTCTTTCTTACTGTCTAAGACTCTATTATTTTATGATCAGAATAAACATTTTAAATTCAAATAGGATATTTTTAAAAACTTGACAAGATATCTAAGCTTACTTAAAGATGAAGTCAGAGAAAAGGAAAGAAAACCATAGCAAAACATGTAATGAAGTTATAGCAATTAAAAATGCATAAGAAAAACAAAGAAAAGAAGTAAAACTGTATAAGAAGCATTAAAATAGATCAGTGAAATAGTATAGGTTTTCTGGAATGAATGCTATAATGTAGGATTTAATGTACAGCAAGTGGCTTATATATCCTTGGAGAAGATAAGGATTACTTTTAAAATGTTGCTTGAACAGTTGGTTTGTAATTTGGGAGAAATAGAGCTTTTTATCTCATAAATTATAGATAAATTAGATGGTCACGTGATCTCATTCTTTCTGCATCCACCTGTGTAGATAGATGTTCATTCTGAATGTTATTTGAGGTAGTAAATTATTTGAGATGGTAAAGGAATAGGTCTTTGGGGAGTCTCTAGAGTCTAAGTCTGCATCGACTTAGATTTTTCCTGCTCTTATTTTTCATTGTTTTAAAAAAATTGTTTTTTTTTATTTCATGCTAATGTTAAGACTGTTATATTTTAGTTCATTTAGGTCATAACATACTTTGCTTTTCAAAGTAGCAAACCTTGATCAGTTAACTGTAGTTAAATGACTTGTTTAAAATAATATAGTGCGTAGAAATATAATAAAAATATAAAAATAATATAGTGGGTAGAAATTAAAACTAAACTCACAAAGTTATGCCTTTGTTTTAAAAAGTTTTTATGTTTAAAAGATGATATTCAGATACATGCTTCTAGTAAAATAATGTCACATTGGCTTATTTGTGGTCCAAAGAGTTGTAGCTTTGTCAGTGTCATTTACCCAGCAGTCTTCTTAATATGTGGTCTAACCTAGCCCTTGTCTATTGCACACAAATTTGGGTAGAGGTTTGGGAAGTCATCATGGGCTGATGTCTCTTCTCTCAACTTCCACACTTGTCAGTACTTCAAATGGTAAAATCTTATGGAAATATTTTCTGCCTCCTTCTCTCTTTATGCTTACCTTGGGGGTAATTTCCTCATATCTATGTTCTGTTTCACTGTTTTTCTCTTTAGCTGTGTCTGGTCTGCTACTCAAATAACATTGAGTTTTTAATTTCATTGACTATATTTGTCATTTCTGAAGTTCTAATTATTCAAATCTGCCCTTTTTGATACTACATTATTCTTTTTTAGTGTTTCTTGTAAATCATTTTAAATATACTTATTTGATAATTTCTGTTAATTCTGTTTTCTGAAATTTTCTGTGAGAGTGGTAGGAGTTTGCTTATGGTGGATTATTTCCTTATGTGTTTTGTAATTATTGTGAAGTCATTTTAAAAGGGGCTTTATCTGTGGGACTATCAGAGATTGGGAATGAGGCTTCCCAGAGAGTATTACCAGTCCACGTCCATTTTTAATTAAACTTAAATCAGTTTGGGGTTTCTGGGACCATATGTCAGTAAATTTAAACTTCAAACCCTCATGAAAGCAGGTCTATGTTTGTGAAATCTCCCGGCCGATGTTTCTCAGACCTAAAGCCCATTCCAAAACAGATGTACTTCCCTATCATTTCCATGTGATGCTAAGTGCATTTGTTCTAATCTGTTCTTTCGTTTAGAGTACAGTTCTTCAGGAATCTTATCTTTATGCATGATACATGTATACTTGTTTCTCCTTACCAGGCCCCAAAGCTTCAAACACCTTGGTCACCACGACTGGCACAAACCTGCCCCAGGTCATCCCCAGCTTCCATTGATGCTTAGCTTTCTGACTTTTTCTTTCTTTCTGCTTCGTTTTCTTCTTTCTCTCTTTGTGGGTGTGTGTGTATGGTGGGGTTGAGGGGAATCTAGGAATTTACTTTATTGCTTTCCCAGTTATTCTAAAAGGATGTTCATTACTCCTAACTAGCATTTCCAAGTTTTTATCATAAATGGGAGGCCCTTCACATTAATTTGTGTACCTTGATGCCAAAAACAGAAGTCATTACATTAAAAAAAAAACTCTCTCTCTACATATGTATTTTCCAGCATATAAATGTTCATATATATAATTCCTATGTATATTTATATTTGAAGATTGGAAATACATACCTAATTGCTTAATCTGTCACTTAAAAAGTTTTTGTTTGGGCGGGTGCAGTGGCTCACGTCTGTAATCCTAGCACTTTGTGAGGCTGAGGGGGGAGGATCACTTGAGGTCAGGAGTTCAAAACCAGGCTGATCAACATGACGAAACCCCATCTCTATTAAAAAATAGAAAAATATTAGCTGAGCGTGGTGGCGTGCACCTGTAGTCCCAGCTACTCAGGAGGCTGAGGCAGGAGAATCGCTTGAACCCGGAGATGGAGATTGCAGTGAGCTGAGATTGCTCCACTGGACTCCAGACTGGGCTACAGTGCAAGCAAGACTCCATCTCAAAAAAAAAAAAAAAAAAAATGTTTTGGTTTTTTTTTTTTACTTAGAGACTAGATCTAGCCCTGTTGTCCAGGCTGGTCTCAAATTCTTGGCTCCAAGCAATCCTCCCACCTCAGCCTCCCAAAGTGCTGGGATTGTAGGTGCGAGCCACCACACTCAGCCTGTCACTGTTTACAAAATTATTTAAGTTTTATATATGTAATTAATTTACATTAGGATATGAAAAAGTGTAAACCAGTATACTATGAAGTCTTCCGTCCACCATTATCCTCCTCCTGCCTAATTTCCATTGCTCCCAGTAGGTAATAACTGCTACTAATTTCTTGTTTTTTTCATCAAGACATATTTTTATACATATGTGACAATAACAATATGACATTGCTGAGTGTGGTGGCTCATGCCTGTAATCCTAGCACTTTGGGAGGCTGGGTTGGGCGGATCACTTGAGGCCAGGAGTTTGAGACCAGCCTAGCCAACGTAGTGAAACCTTGTCTCTACCAAAAATACAAACAGTGTACACGCCTGTAATCCCAGCTACTAGGGTGGCTGAGACAGGAGAATTCCTCGAACCCAGGAGGTGGAGGTTTCAGTGAGCTAAGATTGTGCCACTGCACTTCAGCCTGGGTGACAGAGTGAGACTCTGTCTCAAAAAAAAACAAAAACAAAGTAAAAATATGAAAATATGACATACCCTTCCACCCCATTTTTTTTTTTTTTTTTTTTTTTTGGAGACAGAGTCTCGCACTGTTGCCCAGGCTGGAGTGCAGTGGCGCAATCTCAGCTCACTGCAAGCTCCACCTCCCAGGTTCATGCCATTCTCCTGCCTCAGCCTCCCAAGTAGCTGGGACTACAGGCGCCCGCCACTACACCTGGCTAATTTTTTGTATTTTTAGTAGAGACAGTATTTCACCGTATTAGCCAGGATGGTCTCAATCTCCTGACCTTGTAATCCACCCACCTCAGCCTCCCAAAGTGCTGGGATTACAAGCGTGAGCCACCGCAACTAGCCCTTTTTTTTTTTTTTTTTTTTTTTTGAGACAGAGTCTCACGCTGTTGCCAGGCTGGAGTGCAGTGACATGCCATCCCAGCTCACTGCAACCTCCACCCCTGGGCTCAAGCAGTTCTCCTGCCTCAGCCTCCTGAGTAGCTGGGATCACGGGCGCCCGCCACCACGCCTGGTTAATTTTTGTATTTTTAGTAGAGGCGGGGTTTCACCACGTTGGCCAGGCTGGTCTCGAACTCTTGACCTCAGGTAATCTGCCCACCTCAGCCTCCCAAAGTTCTGGGATTACAGGTGTGAGCCACTGCGCCCGGCCATTCCACCCCTTTTTAAACCCAAATGTTAATAATACACCATAAGTAATGCTCTGTACTTTGCTTCTTAACCAGCTGTGTTAAAAATGTATCTTGGAGATCTTTCTGTGTCAGTCATATGAGAGGCTTCCTGATTCTTTCTGTATGGTTGTACCAGGCAGTTGATGGACATTTAATCTGTGGCGCTTTGCATCACTTTTTCATCTAAGAGCTCACAGAGATTGTTCTCAGGTGCCATTTTGTTTCACTTCTTTTTTCTTCAGTAACCTCTCCTCTTCCATTTACCCAGGATCAACTTGCAGCAGACATGTACAACTTTATGGCCAAAGAAGGGGAGTACGGCAAATTCTTTGTTACGGTAAGCAGCTTCCCTTGACAAAATGTTAAAGCGTTATTAAAATGGAGTCATTTTAGCTTTTTTGCAAAAGATTTCATTTTTAGTTTTGCTCAGCCATTGTGTGTGTGTCCATCCGATGCTAACGTTACTTTTGTTTTTGAATGTGGGTCTGTTCTCAGTTATTAGAAGCCCAAGCAGATTACCATAGAAAAGCATTAGCAGTCTTAGAAAAGACCCTCCCCGAAATGCGAGCCCATCAAGGTAATGTAACCCGCGTGCGGCTGATGCTTCCTTCTTGCCTCTGCCACCTCTGCCTGGGTTCTTCTTCACCCTGACTCCTCTGCATGCACGTCCTTGGGATAAAGCTTCTCTGCCTAGGAGGGTACTGTTTCCCGGCATAATTTCATCTTCCTTGCTGCATCCTCTAACTTCTTCCAAACCCAAATTAACACACTAATAGAACATTTGTAGTTCTTCTGAAACCTTCAGTTGAAGAGAGAGCTGGCCTCTTTGGGGGAGTGCCTGTGTGTTTTCCCATCTTCTAGAGGCTTGAAAAAGTCCAGCATTGAATGATCCTTTTCCACATCAGTTATTTGTTCCACAGGACTTAATTCTGGCCGTGTGACTCCGAGAGCATCCATTCTAGGGAAAATATTTTGGACTTCCCAACAGAGCAGCCAGTACTTGATGCCACATCATGCACGTCACACTTAATAACAAGTGTGATTGAATCCTAAGACCGTGGTCACTTCTTTCAGACTCCTCCTTTGTCTTTATACTAAGCTTTTGTTCTTGTCAGCACTAATATTTTGCCTGTCGTATTCAAGCACACTGCAGATTTTATCTGCAAGTTAGGTGCAGACTGAACTTTCCCCTTATGCTGACTTTTAAGTTGGGCATCTAAAGCTTTTTTTTTTTTTTTTTTTTTTTTTCCTCCCTAAAGCTTTTGATGCTATGTCTCTCTGATTTACCATTAGAGCATTTACCGGCAGAGATGGCACAAGCAGTTGAGTCAGAAATTGCTCGGCCATCCTTGGATCTATTTCACCTGTGCTATATACCTGACATTTGGAGCTTACACTCCTCTGCAGAACCACTGGTGTTGAGCTGACAGGGGATCAGGCCAGGTGCTGAGTAGGATGACTTCGTGATTTTGAGACTGAGCGTGTGTGTGTGTGTGTGTGTGTATGTGTTGCTGGGGGGTTGTTTGTGGAGGTGCATACATACCAGCACCTTCAAGAATGCCACTTCTTCTCCCCCTGAGTTCCAAGAGATCCTCACAGGTTCTGGCTTTGTGCCTGAAAGTTTTTGGATTATGGAATCACAAAATTTTATGTCTTGACTGATCAGATAGTCACCTCTTCAGCATTCTCAGATGCAGTGTGTCTGAAATTCTCAGCCATTGCCCTTGCCTTCCCAAATAATCGAGAGTCCTAGTTCATGGAGAATGGCGTTGAGTCACAGTGCAAAGGAATGAGGTCTCTGGAAAATGTTCCCACCTTTCTAGGGACCGACTCTTGCTGGGCAAGTTCAGAGCATCAAGAAAATATATTTATGAGATATCTGCTGTGGGCTGGGCCCCGCATAGGACAAAATAGTAGACAGATCATCATTGTAACCTTTGAGTGACTTAGAGTCTAATTTGAAAGAGGTGATTAACAAGAGGAAAAACAAGAAGATTGGATTTTTTGAGCATTTTTTTTTTTAAGAGACAAGATCTCACTCTGTTGCCCAGGCTAGACTAGAACTCTCATTCTATTTTTTTCCCAAGGGTATTTTCCCTAGAGAAATATGTCAGGAAGCCATGGAGAGCGGGGATGGAGCAGGGAAGAGGTTAGGATGGAACAGCCCGTGGAGGAAGTGCGATTTATCCTTCTTGCTGAGGTCACCCTTCACGAAGTTGCAGTTCAACCCCTCCCACCGCTTCCTGTCCTTGCGCCTGCCTCTCATCTTAGTTCTGTCTCTTCTTTCCTTGCTGTCTTCTCTGTTTTCAGAAAGACTTAGCTTGTCCTTACTATATAAAACAAGTGTGACCTCCCCCCACGATCCCCTCACCTCCGTGGACTCCGTGGTCACATTCATGGTCAGTTGGTGGTAATCTGGTGCCTTCCTGACCTGAACACAACACCCCGTTTAATCTGGTTTTCCTTCATTTTTTCTGGTGGGCACTTCAGATGACCCATTCCTGCCTGCCACCTGTATTTTCTTACCACCTTCCCACCCCTGAGTCCTTTGCAGTCTTGTGTCTACCCCCAGTCACTCTGCTGTTTAGGAAAAAAGAGCACAGCATACTGCAGTTTTCAAAGGAGCAGCAACCACCCGTCAGATCCTGGCATTTGACCCAACATGGGCCGTCTCTTCTTTGTTCACGTTTATCTCCTTGCACCACTTGACTTCTTCTTTCATTGTGAGGACTCTGCATTGCTCCATTTCTTTTTAAACATTTTCTTCAAGAAGGATTCTATATTGCTGTATTTCTGTCTTCTACCCGGAAGTCAGCCTTTCTGAGGTCCAGTCCTTGCACCTTCGTTCTTCTCTCCCACCCTCACTTCTCGCCCCCTTTCCCCTAGAAATCCCTTCACTTGGACAGCTTTGCCTCTTACCTGCATTTTAATCCTTGCAGCGTCCTAAGCATCGGTTCCCTCTGATGAACAGCCCTCACCTTAAACTCAAAAAGCAAACCAGTTCTCTCCCCACACCACTGTCCCTTTCTCCCTTCTTGTCTCCCTCGTATCACCTTTCTCCAAGTGATTCAGATCTTCACCTCGGAACCCTTTTCTCCTTCCTCTCTTCCATCCAGTGCCTAAGTTCTGTCCATTTTGCCCTGGGCTCTGCCATCCTTTCTTCCCCTGGCCTGCTCTGCTCCATGCTCTCACAGCCTTGGCGTGAACTTGGGATAAGATGTAAATTCCCAGACTGACAATTCCTGATCTTTTCTCAGCCGATTGCCCCTCACAAAGATATGTTAGCCCATTTTTCAGCCTGTTTAATCTTTGTCCGTCTCAGGAGACCCCTTCCAACCTCACTTCCTTTGAGAAGCCTTCTCTGACAACTGAAGCCAGTGGCAAACACTTTGCCTCCTGATTTGTGCCAGCATTTATTGTCCACACCAGAAGTCGCAAACAGCCATATCTTTAAAAATTGTTAAAAGTTGGTTGTCATCATGTGAAAACCAGATGCTGTGATGTAACAATCCTGATTTCTGGCTTCTCCTGAAAGTTGAGAACATCTGGCAACACTGGCTCTGCTTTCCCTCGTGGCGGTGTTGGTTTGGTGCGGAGGAGTGGTTATCGCCTGTGGGCAGATCGTGCACTCCCAGCAGGGTTCGTGCCCCTGTGCTACCTAACTGGCTCCTCTAGACAATTGCATTTGCGACCCTCATCTATACCATCGATCTGCCATGACTTAGCAAATACGTCTTGTCTCGTTACTGATTGTTCTGTGTTTACATGTTTGTCTTATATTCCCTTCACAATTCAGTTGCCCTCTCCCTGAGGGTGGGGAATCTCTGTGAACTTCACATGTCTCCTGCCGTACCTGGCACATAGTAGGTCTGTTGTTTAAGAGGCCAGTGCCTGAGGTGGAGTTTGCCTTATGACTTGCTTCTAGGTCAGTGGTTCTCACTTGTACCCTCTGCCAACATTATACCAGGCTTGGGGGTGGGGTCCACTCTGTCCAGTGTTTACTAGAAAGTTCTAGCAGAGGTTTGAAGCATGCCCACCCCTTAACGTTACAGGGTTGGGCTTGTGGTGAAGGCGGTGGCGGGTGTCATTTGCAGAACTCCCCTGGGTGATTCCAGTGTATCCCCTAGTGGAAGGCTCACGTGGCCATTTTCAGCCTGTGTTGTGAATCATTGCTTTAGATAAAAGGGACAAAGTATTTCAGGTAAGGTTTGACCTCTGGGAAGGTCCAGACCCCCGGATGCATTTTCTGTTGGAAATTCCCCTGGCTGGTGCTGGGCTCCCCACAATTCTGAGAGTGGCTGGTGGCCTGCATCTCATTTTTGTCCCCCACCTCCCTTTCCCTCACCCCTTTCTTCAGTCTTTACCTCTTGCTCTTTCCATCCATTTTTACCTTTCCACAAGCTCTCAGTTCTATGGTTTTGCAGGATTTTATTTTTCTTCCTTCCCCATATGCAAATCATGAGGGCCTCTACCCCTGCTGTGACATAGAGAGTGTAAGAGGACACACCGGAGTACATACTGCCTTCTTCCAACCCAGCTTTCCAACAGCAGAGCTGCTAAGGGACCAGTGGCCAGTAAAGGTGCAGAGAAGGACATGAACCCTTCCTGTTGTTGGAAAGATTTAAGTGTTTCTCCCTGGAGCAGTTTTCACAACTGGTTTGCCCTCCTTTGCTTCTGCGAGCTGCTCAGATAGCACTGTATCTCTGCAGCTTGCACAGGCAGGCCAAACTCAACCAGATACTTCTTACTCTAATTCATATGTCCATTCTCTAAATTCTTCTTTCTATTTTACTGCTTCATTGTATTTGTGCTAAGCTGCCTCATGACCTGAAGATAATCTAAAATATGGCTTTCCTGCCGTCAGCATAGCCTTCAGCTGCTTTAGGGCTGCAGATACTGCATTTCTTTCCACTCAGAATTTTTCGGAGCTGTTTGGGGATGCGGCGTTCTGAAGCACTGCATGCCGTGGAGATGTCGCTCGCATCTGATGGAGAGTAATTGCAACGTGGAGAGTTCACGTTGGCCATCTCCAGTCTTGTATGACAGATGCTTAACTTGTGTTTGAAATTTTCAGAGATTATTTCCATTTTTGCATAGCAAAGAGTCTATTTCTTGTCCTCTAGCTAGAAGGCTTTGCATGGCTAGAATAAATTTCAGCGAAACAGTATGCTGTGGCGAATCTTCCTTTTAGTGCAAGGCAGCCCACTAAACCCACTGGCGTGTGTTACTGAAGCGTGGTGCAGGTGCAGCGCGCCACTGCAGCTTCTAGGCAGCCTGAGTTGGGTGCCATCTAGGTGCGCTCAGGCTTCTGTTCCGCAAGTAACTGCCCCAGCCTGGTCCATAGTTTGTGCTGCTCCAGTAGATGGCAAATAACAAAAGCAAATAGTACAGATGTATCCCCTGTTCCCAGAGCCTCAGCTACCAGTCTGCTAGAAAAGTACATTGGGTAGTTTGGGGAGAAGATAGCTTGGTAATGCCGTGAGTTTGTTGGGTGTCTAACTGAACAATTTGCTGCTCTAGATAAGTGGGCGGAAAAACCAGCCTTTGGGACTCCCCTGGAAGAACACCTGAAGAGGAGCGGGCGCGAGATTGCGCTGCCCATTGAAGCCTGTGTCATGCTGCTCCTGGAGACAGGCATGAAGGAGGAGGTGAGGGGAGCTTCGTGATCCTGTGTACCAAGTCTCCGTGCCCCTTTTTCTGCCCAGAGCACCATGCTCCCCACTAGCCCCCTGTCCGCCCCCTCCCTTAGTTATACAGCCATTGTCTGTTTTGTGTAGAACAGTGGCTTTCAAGCTTTTGTCACCATGATCCATATTTTAAATTGCAATCCTGGTCCTTATGATACCTATCTGTCTGTGAATGAAACAAAGGTTTTACAGAACAATACTTATCTTTCCTGCTTGTGGTACACCCTGACCTCTTTGTGTCCTGTTTGATTGTTTCATTTAAAACTCTGGTTGTGATTTGTGACAGTAGATTTCGTGATGCACTACAATGGGCTAATGAGCTTTAGTTTGCGTAGTATTATGCAGTTTTTTTGGGTGGGGATCATTTACATACTTAATTTTACGGGATTCTTACCCCAAACCCCCCATGAACCAAATAAGGGAGTTTTTGTTACTCTTCTTGTATAAATAAGGAAGTCAGCATGCAGGGAGTTTACACCAGGTCAGAGCCAGAATCAAAATGCAAGACTTTTTTTCCCCCTTTTTAAAACTTTGTATTGAAATAGAACATACACACAGAAAAGCATACATATCATAAGTGTTCAGCGTGATATGCTTGCATGACTAAACCCACCCATGGAATCGGCACTCAGATCAAAGAACACCCCGGAAGCCCTCCTTGTGTTTGCTTCCAGCCACTCCCCTTCTAACAGCTTAGGTTGGTGCTTCTTGTCTGGGGCCAGATTTGCTCCCCAAGAGACATTTATCAAGGTCTGGAGGTATGTTTGATCATGACAACTGAGAAGAGGAGGTGTTACTGTCATCTCGTAGTAGATAGAGGCCATGTGTATTCGTCCATTCTCACACTGCTATAAAGCACTACCTGAGACTGGATAATTTATGATGAAAAGGGCTTTAACTGACTCACAGTTCCACAGGCTATACAGGAAGCATGGCTGGGGAGGCCTCAGGAAACTTACAGTCATGGCGGCAGGCGAAGGGGAAGCAGGCACAGTGTTGACGTGGGGGAGCAGGAGGGAGAGAGCGAGCACGCCTGCAAAGGGGGAGTTGCCACACACTTTCAAACAACCAGATCTTGTGAGAGCTCACTCACTATCACAAGAACAGCAAAGGGGAAATCCACCCCCATGATCCAGTCACCTCCCACCAGGCCCTGCCTTCAACACTGGAGATCATAATTCCACATGAGATTTGGGTGGGGACGCAGAGCCAAACCATATCACCATGGATGCTGCTAAACATCCTACAGGGCACAGGACAACCTCCAACAAAAAGTAATCCAACCGAAAATGTCTGTAGTGCTGAGGTCAAGAAATCCTGCCTAGATTAATTTTCTTCCTGCCTGTCCCTGTGCTTGGGTACATGCTCGGCCCTCGTCATTCCTCCTGACAGCTCTGCGGGGCAGGCAGTAACACCGCCGTCATAGATAAGAGCTGAGCAGAAGTCGGGAAATCCCCATCAGAACACACTGCCGCTTAGTCTGAGTCTCCCAACCTGCTCTTGATGCTGATGGCTTTTCATTATCTTTAGGGCCTTTTCCGAATCGGGGCTGGGGCCTCCAAGTTAAAGAAGCTGAAAGCTGCTTTGGACTGTTCTACTTCTCACCTGGATGAGTTCTATTCAGACCCCCATGCTGTAGCAGGTGAGCGCCAAAGACTGTCTGCAAATCAAGTCACCCTCAAGGCAGTGGGCGGGTTCTGTCTCAGATGGTCAGTTAAAATCCCATTTCAATTATAGGTTTAAGCGACAAAACCAAAGTGGCCTCTTGCTACAATTCCTTAGTGTATATTAATGTAATGTTCACATGTGTCTTCTTTACTCCTTTTTGTTTTTCTATTTTCTTGATGATTAAAGGAGGAAGTAGCTTATAATGCAAATATTTGGAGACATACTTGTATTTTCTTCCCATCTTTCACAGTCTCCCCCCACCAAATTCATATCTACCCAGAGAAATTATGTCTATTAAGGGAATGACTTTAAAACTAAATTTATTAGTAATTAATCTCTTAAAACTTTGTTTTTGCAGGAGATTGGATTTGTTTTATGAACATTTTAGTCTCTAACCACTCTTGCCAACTTACGATTTGTTGTATACACCTTGGAAGATTGTAATTGAGATCATTTCGATCTGCAAAATAATATGTCCCAAGATTCTTAGCCTTACTCCTTTTTCATACTCAAAGAGAGTGTTAATGATTTCAGGTGCTTTAAAATCCTATTTACGGGAATTGCCTGAACCTTTGATGACTTTTAATCTGTATGAAGAATGGACACAAGTTGCAAGGTAAGTTTAAAGAACACAGAGTTGTAAAGGGAATGATGTGATATTGTGCCCTATTTGTAAATCATTTTATTCTCAGGGGTCATAACATTAAAATAGCATATTTGTTAAATAATACATGTCTCAGCTCTTATTTATGTTTAGAATAAAAATATCAAGTAATATAATTATTAGTGTAGGAAAGTCACCACTTAGGCATTGGTTTAAATTTGTGTTACGTGGATGAAGACATAGAGTGGTATCCATATTAATGGATTTGCAAATTTCTAGCCCCCTTTATGTTGAAGAAAGCCCCGTAACTGGGGATACGGGTCATACTGACCCGTGGCAGTGTACCTTTTGAGCTGTGTGCAAACCTACCTGTGCAGTGATACAGTTGGCCTTTAAACAGCATGGGGATTAGGAGCACTGATACACTACATAACTGCAAATTCAAGTAATACTTTTAACTCTTGCAAAACAACTAAGAGCATACTGTTGACTGGAAGCCTTACTGATAACGTAGTCAATTAACACATATTTTGTATGTTGTGTGTATTATATACTGTATTCTTACAACAGAGTAAGCTAGAGAAGAAGTACTATTAAGAAAATTGTAAGGAGGAGACAATCTGTTTACTATTCATTAAAGGGAAGTGGATCATCTTAAAGGTCTTCATCCTTGTTGTCTTCATGTTGAGTAGGTTGAGGAAGTAGAGAAAGTGAAGGTGTTGGTCTTGCTGTTTCAGGGGTGGCAGTTCATCTGTGAGTTTTTCACAGATCTCCAGGAATTTTCCTATGTGTTTATTGAAAAAATTGCATATAAGTGGATCCTGTGTTGTCAGCTGTATAATGATGACATTAATATTTACTGAGCATTTTCTTGTGCTCAGTACTGTGCTCATCTTTGTAGCTATTACCTCCTGTAATCTTTAATTAACATTATAAAAGGCAGATGATGATGTGATCCACATTTTACAGAGAGGAAACCGAGGCTTGGGAGGGAACAGGGCCAGGATAGTAGCAAGTAATTGGCAGAGCTAGAATTCAAACCAGACACCCAAATGCTATGTTCCTCTTCTTTGTCCCTTTCCCTCCACCCTCAGCTTCAGTCTGTCTAGGAACAGTTGGTTTTAAGCAGGACAGCTTTGTTTTAAAATCCTAGAGGCTTCTGTTTGGCTGGCCAGCCCACCTCCTCGTCTTTTTTCTCATGGTACTGACTCCCCTCCTCTCCAGAGTGCCTGCTCCTCACCACTAAGGGAAGAGGAGCAAATGCCACCTCTGTTCTGTCCTCTTCCCCGTCTGCGGACACTGCCCCTGTTCCCCTCAGGCAGGCCATGATCAAATAAGAGCCACTTATTTCTGATCAGTTACATTTCAGTGGATGTGAGTCCATCACTCGTCTCTTTAACCAAGTTTTGCATTTGAGCTTTTCTTTTCTTTTTCCTTTTTTTTTTTTTTTTTTTTTCAGATGGAGTCCTACTCTGTCGCCCAGGCTGGAGTACAGTGGCACAGTCTAGAGTCACTGCAACCTCCACCTCCCTGGTTCAAGCAATTCGCCTGCCTCAGGCTCCCAAGTAGCTGGGATTGCAGGTGCCCGCCACCACGCCTGGCTAATTTTTTTGTGTTTTTATTAGAGACGGGGTTTCACCATGTTGGCCAGACTGGTGTCGAACTCCTGACCTCAGGCAATCCGCCTGCCTCGGCCTCCCAAACTGCTGGGATTACAGGCATGAGCCACTGCGCTCAGCCACATTTGAGCTTTTCTTTGTAACTGTGGAATGAGAGACTTTGTCCCTGGTAGATGGTAAGGTGTTCAAGTTCAGAGACAAGTTCTTAGTCATCACATATCTTTGGAACCCTGCCTGGGGCCCAGCCTACTGTCGGTATTAATGTTTATGGGACAGAATTCAGTGGAATCCAACATCAGTGTTAGGTGAAGGAGAGTTGTGGGATTTCTTTTATTGGGTAGCCTAGAAATAAAAGATTTCTTTATTACAAGGAAATAAACTTGTAAAAGAAGATGTCTGTCTGTTGGTATATTGATTCTATAATTGAGAATTGTCAACATGGTGGGCTTCCATCCCAGTGACACATTGACTGGCCTCTAAAGTGTAATTATGTTTAATCCCTATCCATACTCTCCAGAATGGTTGCATTCTGGAGGATGTTTCGAGTTCAAAGTGGTGTTATGGAGGCCCCACTCACTCTTGGTCCCTAGACGGCAGAGTTGGCCGTGCTCTACAGGCTCCTCCCTGCCCCTTTTTTTATGTCTCTGCAAGTTTGTACCTTGCGCCCGTGGAGGGCAAGAGCTCTTACAGTTGCTTCACAACAGAAATGGGCTGCTTGGTGTGTAGCCGGTGTGCAGTATTGCAAGCGAGGAAAGGCCCAGAAATCTGGGTGCCTGGGGGCTCAGTCCCCTGATCTGTGGCTGGGCTGCTTGAGGGTAGGAGAATTTGGGCTCCATGAAGCCATATGTCAGTACACACTTTTTCTAGACAGATTTTTCAGTAGTGTCTTGTCTCTTCTCTGCCAAGCATTGGTGGAGGTGGTTTTGCCACAGAACCACCTCAAAATCGTTCGGCAGACGCCTAAAATCGTTCAGCAGAATCAGCACTTACCCTGTTTTGCACATCCAGAGATTGAAGGTTAACCAACTGCTCAGAGTTAAACAGTTAATTGGTATTTGACTCTAAATCTGTTTATTTCCATAGTCTGTGCTGTTTTCCAAGTGTGCTTTCTCTGTCAAAATGGAGGCCTCACTTTTAATATAGCATATTAATAAGGTATTACTAATCGGTGTTTTAATAAATTGTTATACTTAAAAGTTTTTTTTTCTCAGTGTGCAGGATCAAGACAAAAAACTTCAAGACTTGTGGAGAACATGTCAGAAGTTGCCACCACAAAATTTTGTTAACTTTAGGTATGTATGATTGAGCTACAGTGACTCTGGAGTAAAGATAGGTTTAATGTCCAGCAGAGAAGTCGTTTAATTCAGGCATACTTGGCACATTAAAAAACAACAACAACAAAAAACACATCACTTTGGAGGGTAACTTGGGGCTGCTGGGAATGGAATTTCATGTACATTTTGATGAATCTGAAGCATCAGTATCATGCCTGACATTAATACATAAGTTGGCTTATCATTTTCCCACTACAGCTATTAGCAATAAATTTCTTGTGAAAAGTTTGAGTGACTGTATGTTGGGTTTGGAGTCCAAATCGTCCAGTATGTTAAAGGCAAAATTAATCAATAGTTGTACATTCTGTAACGTCTTATATTATATCTGTAATGTCTTTTATATATAATTTATTTTAAAGTATAAATCATCTTACTAAATAACATTTCAAGGAATGGAGATTATGTATTACTTTGTGGAATAACTATGGTTTTAAGAAAATTTACCATGGGACAAAATTTCCGTAATGTAACTTCTGTTTTCCTTTTGACTTAATATGTAACTTTGAACAAGTATAGAGAAAAGGAAAAAGTGGCCCCTGGGAATAAAGTCACTCAAAACCAAACAAGAAAAATTTTCTGGGAGGACTTTCTAGAAAATTTTCTTTGTTTGGTTTTGAGGGACGTTAAGTGACCAACCAAAATACTTTACAGGTGATATGTCTAGAATGTTACTTGTCCTTAAATTCAGCCTTGGGCTCTGCCACTAAGCTAAGCTACGTACTCCCTTTTAAATATTCCCTTTGATTAATTTAACTCGCCCAGCTTGGAATTACAGATCCTCTTCCTCTATTCAGTGTATATGGTGAGAACTCAGTACTTCTTAGTATGTTGGGAGTTTGGCTCTTTATTTTGTTAATTTTACTCTGTAATTGTTACTAATTGATTTTTGAATAGGGAGCACATTCCCTTGGTTCAAAATTCAAAATTCAAAAAGTATACAATGAAAAATCTCTCTCCTGTTCCCATACCCCAGCCACCCAGTTCCTCTCCTGAGATGCATCCGGTGTTTACAGTTTCTTATATATCCTCTCAGCAAGAGTTGATGTAGACGTAAGCAAATACATTCATGTGTACATACTTGCCTACATATTTTTTCTCTCACACCCCCTTCTTTAAAAAGCTAAATGGTAGTGTGTATTGTATACCTCATTCTCCCCCTCACCTTTTTTGCTTGACATCTTAAGATACTTGCTTAATACATCTTGGAGATTTTTCCTTCTCAGTACATTGTGTAATGATGGTTGCATAATCCTCCACTGTATGGCTATACTGTGATTTATTTAACCAACTCCCTATTGATAGTCAGGTTGTTCTTACGTTTTTGCCTTTATACGACTGTACTTATACATAAGCTATGTATGTATACTCTGTGGAATACATACATAGCTTATGTAATTGGATGTTTTTATGATTCCAACATAAAGTATTTTCAAATACAGTTTCCTTTAAGCAATATAGCTGTGTCTGTTTTTGTATTTAAAAATATTGAGCTCACTATTAACACATTATAACTTAGTAGAATAGATAGGACATAAAGGAGAAATTGATTTGAAATATATAGCCAATAGAGGTTCAAATTGCTGAGATTTATACTTAATCTGTTTTCTTCTTCCAAGCCCTAATGAGTCTGTTATCTGAAGCAAAGAACACAAGAACTGTATAAAATGCTTCACCTGAGCCAGATTCTGATTTAGGAACTCTCTGCAGTTAGCACCTGAGCAACCTGGGATTGTGCACCTGGGCAGGAGGAGACTATTCCAGCAGCTATTTCAGAGGAGAAACCCTCCCCTTCTCTTTTGACCCCTAGATATTTGATCAAGTTCCTTGCAAAGCTTGCTCAGACCAGCGATGTGAATAAAATGACTCCCAGCAACATTGCGATTGTGTTAGGCCCTAACTTGTTGTGGGCCAAAAATGAAGGGTAAGTCATCTTCCTCTGTATCACATCCTTTGAATTTCTTCTTTCCCACCTGTCGGGATGCATAGAAATGTAACTTGGGTTACACATTCTAGTTTAAGATCAATTCGAGGTGTTCTGAAATTGGTTTTCTCATTCAGCCAATATTCTTGGAACACAGGTGTGAGCTGGGTGCTGTCCCAGCTGATGGTGACACAAAGATGTGTGAGACATTGTCCCAGTTCTCAAAATGCCCCTGCTCTTAGGCAATCAGGTAGCTCAGTGGCTACAGTACAGTGATAAGAAAAATACACATATCCGTGTGTGTGTATATGATATTGTAGGAGGGGTAGCACTTTACTTCCACCCTCTTAGGGTGTCTGGCTGGACCTGAGAACTAAATGGACGTAAGACAGGCTAACAGGAGAAAGCATACAGATTTTTACATTTTAATGCCCAGCAGAGAAGTCATTTAATTCACGCCTACTTAGCACATTAATTAAAAAAAACACATCACTTAGGAGAGTAACTTGGGACTACTGGGAATGAGATTTCACGTATATTATGATGAATTAGAAGCATCAGTGTCATGTCTGACATTGGAGTTCCCATAGGAAAATGAAGATCCAAAGAAGCAGTTAAGAGCCGAATGCTTATATATGAAGTTGGACGAAAAGTGAATTGTGAAAACATGACCAGACAAAGGAGTGTGGGCTAGGGCAGTTCGTTATGGAGAAGTGACTAGGAAGATAAGGATTCGTTCAGCAAGGTTTGTGTATGGAGGTTTCCGTCAGCCTTGCCTTCCCATCCCTGCTGTTAGGAATGTTTCTTTCCTCCTGGTATATAGAGGGAGGGCATCCTTCACGTGGGAGTTTATCTCCTGCTTTCAGGATGAAAAAGGAAGGTCGGAGCACTCTTCTTGCATGTGATGATTTTCAAGTATCTTTAACTCAAAATAATCCTGTGCCTAAGGGGCATATTTTGGGATGGCATATTCTGCCCCCTTTATCAAGTATGACAGCAACAGAGGTAAAGAAACATAATTCAGGCTGAGGAGTCAGGGAAAGCTCTGGCTAGGGAATGGCACTGGAGCTGTACCTTGATGAGTTAATAAGTTTCCTACAGCCAGGACCTGGATGGGCCAAGACAGTGTTGAAAGGGCCTGGTTCCCATCGTTTATGGGTGTGTCACATGGCCTCGTGAATCTTGAAGACAAAGAACGTGAGGCTGTGACTGGGAAGGCCAGAGCCTTCAAGGTCCTCACACATCCTGCTGAGGTGTCTGGGACTTATTTTCTGGCTGGTGGGGAGTCATTCATTAAGGTTCCTAAGCAGAAGAATGTCTTGATTAAGTTGCACTTAGATAACTTTATTGGCATTGTGAAATATAGATTGAATAGAGGAGGGGTCGGGGGATCCGCTAGAAAGCTTCTGGGAAATTGCCACTGTGTTGGTGGCATTGTGATGATCTCATTTAGTAATCAGAAGTAACCTTTTGAATAGAAGACATAAGGGAGAAATTGATTAGAAATATATAGCAAATCGAGGTTGAATCATTGACATTTGTACTGTCGTCCTTGTGTTTGCAGATGAGGACACGGACTCTTAGAAGGAACAAGTAATTTGCTTAAGGTCACACACAGGGAACTGGTGTGCCCAGGTTCTGGGTACAGAGCCTGTGTCCTTATTAACCCTTATTAGCTTTCCAGTACTCTTCTAAAAGAAAAGTGGGAAAGGACGTGAGAGGACAGTGCCACCCTAATCTGGCAGGGTTCTAAGGCACACTGACTGATCAGACTCCGTGTGGGAGGAAGGCTGGGAAGGATCATTTACAGGCAGAGCTTCAGTTTTAAACTGGAATTTGAAAGGAGCGAGAAATTTTACTTGGTCGGAAAGTGGGTGAAAATGTTCTGGTGGGAAGAGAGGTTAGAGTGATAGAGGAGAGGTTTGAGGCAGTCAGACCTGGGATCGAGCTTGGGAACCCAGTGTCCTCATGTAGGCCTCATAATAGGTTGTTGTAAAAATTAAGCAAGATGAAGAACCTGCAGCCTGGTAGGTGGCCAGAAAGTGTCAGGCCTTTTGCAAGTGATTTGCTTTTGTGGTGTTCTGACTCCCAACTGAAACAGGAGCTTGACAGCAGTGATAATAACTCTATTTTTTTCTTCTTTCTTTCTTTTTTTTTTTTTTTTTTTTTTTTTTTTTTGAGACAAGGTCTTGCTCTGTTCTCCAGGCTGGAGTGCGGTGGCGTGATCGTGGCTCACTGCAGCCTCAACCTCCTGGGCTCAGGCGATCCTCCCACCTTAGCCTCTCCAGTAGCTGGGAGTACAGATGTGCACCACCACACCTGGCCAATTTTTGCAGAGACGGGGTTTCACTATGTTGCCCAGGCTGGTCTTGAACTCTTGGCCTAACTGCCTCAGCCTCCCAAAGTACTGGGATTACAGGTGTGAGCCACTGCGTCTGGCCTACTTATTTTCTTCTCTTTGAGCCTTGGCATCAGACACTGTTAACATCTGAACACTCATCTTGAGACTAGTCCACATATATGGCGACCTTAAGTGTGAGTGGGAGGCTCAGGTTTCAACATAATAAAAGGCACGCTGTACCAATGCATGTTCTTGGTGACATCATAAGCAAAATTGCTTTTTAGTGATCTTTAGTCTTAGAACATAGCTACCACCCATGTGTGATACTGTTCCAGTGGGAAAGTGCAACCCTCGTTCCAGACCAGTTCCAGACCAGTTCCAGACGGGCATTTGACACAGCACTGGTGACTGACTGGTTTCACTGCCCCACCAGGGTCTGTGTGTAGCGGGCACTGTGGTGGTTGTCACAGTGCAGATGAAGGAGCAGCCAAGCCAGAGTCATTTTTTCCTGGGTGATCACAGCCACGTTCATAGACCAGGACCGTGTGAATTTGATCTTTTTTTTTTTTGAGACGGAGTTTCACTCTGTCACCAGGCTGGAGTGCAGTGGCGTGATCTCAGCTCACTGCAACCTCCACCTTCCGGATTCAAGTGATTCTCCTGCCTCAGCCTCCCGAGTAGCTGGGACTACAGGCATGCACCACCACACCCGGCTAATTTTTGTGTTTTTAGTAGAGACGGGGTTTCACCATGTTGGCCAGGATGGTCTCAATCTCTTGACCTTGTGATCTGCCTGCCTCAGCCTCCCAAAGTGCTGGGATTACAGGTGTGAACCACCGCACCCAGCCAGTGAATTTGATTTTTGCATCTTTTAAATATTTTATCCTTTAAAAATAATTGAATTGCCCTGACACAACCAGCAGAAATTAGATGCTGCCTATGGGAAGTATTTTAATTTTGTGAACTTCTTTGCAGAACACTTGCTGAAATGGCAGCAGCCACATCCGTCCATGTGGTTGCAGTGATTGAACCCATCATTCAGCACGCCGACTGGTTCTTCCCTGAAGGTAATTGTCATTTCAGTTTCATTGACTGCCAAAGCAATGTGATAATCGTACAAAAAAGTCTTATTAAAGAAGAAAATACATCTGTAATCCTTCTTCATGATTATATAATTGGTCTCACATTTTTCAGGTTTCTTTCCAGCCTTTGTTCATTACATTTGTATTTTGACATAATGGTAATCATACTGTATTGTCTTTCACTCAGTTTCACTAAAACATAGCCAGTCAGTGTATGTTGAATACTCACTAGGTGCCATATGTTTGCTGGTGAAGCATGCTGCCTTCCCTGGGGGAGCTCCGGCCACTGGAGAAGACAGCCACGTGAACAGATAAATTCTAACACATGGTAAATTAGAAGATAGGTGGATAGAGAAAGATTTGACAAACTCAGGTGCTGGGAAAAGGGAGCCAGGGATTGGTTTTTAGAAGAGGCGATGTTGAATATGCAGGCGGTTTTCACTTGGAAGAGGGCTTTTTGTTTCTCTTGCTAGATTATGGATTTGCCCATAGGTAGGAGATAAAGCAGAAAAGGTTGATCAGGGCCAGTTAGTGAAGGCCTGAGTTCGCTGTGTCAGGAAATTAGTATTTCATCCTGTTGGCAATAGATTTTCAAACTAGGTTTGTTGCAGTCCTGAGATCCACAGAGGTTCCCATGGCCCCCTTTGGGGATGCTGGCCAGGCAAGTGTTAGAACTCTGGATCCCCCACACCTACTTCCCCCAGAGCAGCCCTGCTGCCATGTCCCGTGGGGTGCAAGCCCCACGATACCCATCTTTTCTTCACCACTGTTTTGTCACCATCAAGAGTCACACCTCATTCTTGTATGTTGCCCCTGGAAGATGGGATGGATGAATGAAGGCTAGCATTCTGCTCAAGATTTCCTTTGAGGAAATGAGTCTTGCAAAAACTGCTAGAGGCAGTATAAACTTGATGTTGCCTTTTTTTTTTTTTTTTCCTGCAGTTGCAAGATTTAATAGAGTGAAAACAGAGCTCCCATACAAAGGGAGGAGACCCAAAGAGGATAGCCGTTGCTGGCTCGAATGCCAGTAATGTTCATATCCTCATCATTGTCCCTCCCACTGTGCTCTCAGGCAATAGATGATTGGCTATTTCTTTACCTCCTGTTTTTGCTTAATTAGCAAATTTTAGTGAGCTCTCTTTACTACCTGATTGGTCGGGTGTGAGCTAAGTTACAAGCCCCATGTTTAAAGGTAGATGCGGTCACCTTCCCAGCTAGGCTTAGGGATTCTTAGTCGGCCTAGGAAATCCAGCTAGTCCTGTCTCAGTCCCCCCTCTCAACAGGAAAACCCAAGTGCTGTTGGGGAGGTTGGCTGACGACCGCTCTAACTGCTTCCTGCTGCATTGGGGCATAGTAGGAGGTTGTGCAGTTGAGATTTCCTTGGGAGGGGTGCCTTCAATGTCATTAACTTGATGTTGCCTTATATTTCTATTTTATATCAAAGTATAAATACCTGTTTTTGTTTTTGTTTTTTTTTTGAGACGGAGTCTCGCTCTGTCACCCAGGCTGGGGTGCAGTGGCAAGATCTCGGCCCACTGCAACCTCTGCCTCCCAAGTTCAAGCAGTTCTCCTGCCTCAGCCTCCTGAGTAGCTGGGATTACAGGCATACATCACCACGCCCAGCTAATTTTTTGTATTTTTAGTAGAGATGGGGTTTCACTTTCTTGGCCAGACTGGTCTTCAACTCCTGACCTCAAGTGATCCGCCCGCCTCAGCCTCCCAAAGTGCTGGGATTGCAGTCGTGAGCCACCATGCCCAGCTAAATATCTCTTTGAATGATTTAAATAAGTGATCTGTGTTCATCATCGTCTTCTGCATTCTAGATTTGTATTTTTTTTTCCACAAAGGAGAAAGCACAAAAGTTGTGTAACTTATATCCTGACCCATACTTCTTCCCCTGTCTTGTCCTCTTATGTTACTTCCCACTGGTTTGATGGACCATTCTTGCCACATGAGTGCCTGAAGCTTCCATTTTGAAATAGTGGGGACTGTGGACTGTAGAATGAGGTCCCCGTTCCAATGAGGGGTGTCCTAGAGCTCCCTCGCCTGCTGTGCTCCGTGTCTCATGCACTTGTTTATTTTTCCTCTTGCAGAGGTGGAATTTAATGTATCGGAAGCATTTGTACCTCTCACCACCCCGAATTCTAATCACTCTTCCCACACTGGAAACGACTCTGACTCGGGGACCCTGGAGAGGAAGCGGCCTGCTAGCATGGCGGTGATGGAAGGAGACTTGATGAAGAAGGAAAGGTATGATTCGACCATTCACTTCCAAACCAGCAGTAAATATGTTGTTAGACCCATGGTATCTGGTATCGCTCAGTGGACTTGGGATTTGAGAGTGGTCCCCATCCACCTGTGGCTGACGGCATCCAGATAGTTTCTGCAATTCTGCTGTAGGTCATTCCAAGCACTGATCTCCCCATAAAGTCAGTGTGTAAAGCTTGTCAGTTAACCTTTCTTCCACGTGTATTCCAGCTTAACTTGGTGGTGTACTTGGTAAACCCTGCAGTGGGACGGCATCATACACATGTTAAAATTGACCTAAATGTCCTTGAGTGGGGGGAAAGAGAAAGGAAAGTCAATTTGATAGTGTGGACTTTTGTCCAGAATTGAGTGTGAGAACACCCACTGGCACAGTGAGTTGAGTGATTTGGTATTTAAGGAGACATATTTCTGGTGTAATAATGGCCCCACAATGGAAGCCAACCACTGAATTTGATGTTCAGTGGGGAAAACCTCAGTATTTGCCACTTCTAGAAGAAAAAAAAATGGCAGTATTGAACTTAGTGAGAAGCAGTGTGTCTCTATATACTCTTTTCTATGGGCAATTCATGGGATTTTCAAGGATAATTAAAACTATTTGTGATTTGTACCTTTAGATGCCAACCTGTCCCATGTGTGTGATGAAATGCCACTGTACTCACTAGGAATGCTAACAGTTAAGAGGCCTGTTGGAAGTAATATGTTTGTCTTGGTATATGAAACAATATTACTAGAAATAGTTTTACATTAAAACAAAGTAACAAACTCTTATTTTAATTGCTCAATCTTATAGTGAGGTGTGCTGTTTATTTGTTTCTTGTTCTTTGTTTTGCGCTTTTTACCCCTAGCAAAGGAGAATGCATTATTCTGTCCGTATTCTGTCCGTCCAAAATCCACATTTACTCTATGTGACATATTACCTCTCTGAACCCTCGTTCATACATTCAGTAGTATTTCCTGATGACAAACTCTACCCATAACAAAATTAGCTTTCATATATTTTAAGTTACAGAAAACAGTGCATGAGGCTAGTTAGCACATGGCAGACAATTCTCAGTTACCTGCCTTGTGTGTTCTCCCTGCCAGCTGAGCCAGTAAGCACAAGCTCAGGAAGCCAGGTATCTTTTTACTCTCTGAACTGAAAGAAAAAGTTGCTAAGTTCATAGATCAATGGGCTTAAGTGAAAAGTCAGCCTTCCTTCCACCCTATCCTCCAGCCACATCCAGCCACCATTCCCTTCCTCAAAGCAACAGTTTTTTCCAGTCTTTTTGTTTTTTGTTTTTTTGAGACAGGGTTATGTGCCCAGGCTGGAGTGCAGTGGTATGATCATGGCTCACAGCAGCCTTGACCTCCTGGGCTTAAGCAGCTCTCCCACCTCAGCCACTTGACAGGCATGCACCACCTCACCCAGCTAATTTTCTTTTTTTTTTTGAGACGGAGTCTCGCTCTGTCACCCAGGCTGGAGCGCAGTGGCCGGATCTCAGCTCACTGCAAGCTCTGCCTCCCGGGTTCACGCCATTCTCCTGCCTCAGCCTCCCGAGTAGCTGGGACTACAGGCGCCCGCTGCCTCGCCCGGCTAGTTTTTTGTATTTTTTAGTAGAGACGGGGTTTCACCGGGTTAGCCAGGATGGTCTCGATCTCCTGACCTCGTGATCCGCCCGTCTCGGCCTCCCAAAGTGCTGGGATTACAGGCTTGAGCCACCGCGCCCGGCCTACCCAGCTAATTTTCTAAAACAAGTTTTTTGTAGAGACAGGGCCTCACAATGTTTCCCAGGCTAGTCTTGAATTTCCAAGCTAAAGCGATCCTCCCGCCTTGTCCTCCCAAAGTGCTGGGATCACAGGTGTGAGCCCCCGCGCCCAGCTTTTCCAGCCTTCTGTGTCTTTCAGATGTAGGGTTTGCATATGCACATAGGGTTGTTTCTACATCTCATCTCAGTTAAGAGGCAGTGTGTGTGATAACCTTATACTACCATTGGTAGGCCTTCTGGACTTGACTTCTGTTTCATTCCAGAAAAACAGATTTGAGATGGGAACTAGGAAGTATGGAAATGGGCCGGACGTGGTGACTTATGCCTGTAATCCCAGCACTTTGAGAGACCAAGGCAGGAGGATTACTTGAGGCCAGGAGTTTTAGAGCCTGGGCAATGTAGTGAGACCCCGTCTCTAAAAATAAATAAATAAATAAATAAATTTTTTTTTTTTTTTTTTTTTTTTTTTGGCTGGGTGCCGGTGGCTCACGCTTGTAATCCCAGCACTTTGGGAGGCCGAGGCGGGCAGATCACAAGGTGAGGAGATCGAGACCATGCTGGCTAATACGGTGAAACCCCATCTCTACTAAAAAATACAAAAAATTAGCCGGGTGTGGTGGTGGGCGCCTGTAGTCCCAGCTACTCGGGAGACTGAGGCAGGAGAATGGCATGAACCCAGGAGGCGGAGCTTGCAGTGAGCCGAGATCGCGCCACTGCACTCCAACCTGGGTGACAGAGCAAGACTCCGTTTAAAAAAAAAAAAAAATTTTTAATATCCCAGTATGGTGATGTGTGCCAGTAGTCCAAGCTGCTCCAGAGGCTGAGGCTGGAGGATAGTTTGAGCCCAGGAGTTTGACACTGTAGTGAGCTATGATTGCTCCGCTGGACTGCCAGGCACTCCAGCCTGGGTGGTGGAGTGAGACCTCGTGTCTAAAGGGGGGGAAAAAAAAAGCAGAGGAAGTATGGGGATAAACACAGTAACATGGTGTCATTCAAGATGAGGCCTGCCTGTTTGCTTCTAGCTGCTCACACCCAAATTGATCAAAGACTTTGAACAGTACCAGGGTCATTGGCTTTGCTCGGGCTCAAAGCCAAGTGGAGTTGCTTGCCTTGGTATCGGGGGTGGCCATTAGTCTGGTTCTTGCCGCTTCATGCATGCTGGGCAACTTGGGTGGCTGTCCACATGTGTGGTTTTAACTCATGTGGACCGATGGGCTTCTGTCTCAGTAGTCTGCTCGCATGGTGTGTTGACTGTTTCTTCTCTCTGTGTAGCTTTGGTGTGAAGCTTATGGACTTCCAGGCCCACCGGCGGGGTGGCACTCTAAATAGAAAGCACATATCCCCTGCTTTCCAGCCGCCACTCCCGCCCACAGATGGCAGCACCATGGCGCCCGCTGGCCCAGAGCCCCCTCCCCAGAGCTCTAGGGCTGAAAGCAGCTCTGGGGGTGGGACTGTCCCCTCCTCTGCAGGCATACTGGAGCAGGGGCCGAGCCCAGGTGACGGCAGGTAAGGAGGCCGACTTCTGCTGGCAGTGGAGGCTGGACGCCCCAACCTACTTGCAGGTGGTGGCCTTTGGGCACGGCATCCACGGCCCAAAGAACTGCTCCAGCATGGAGTGAACAGATTTGCTTTCACTCCTCTGGTTGGCAAAAGGCGGAAAAAAAGACTATGAATGGCTCGCTTCTTTTTATGTTTTCCAAAGAAAGCAACATTGGTTTGCATTCTTTGCCACATTGCTTTGGTGCTGGAAACCGGAAGGCAGTGGGTGTCTCATAGCGTGTTAAGCCTCTGTCACCTGTTTGATGTACACTGTCAGCATTTATGTACTATCTGTTCGTTGTCATCCAGTGTGCTAACCAGGAAGCTTTTGAATGTGGCAAGTTAGTTAAATTTTAGTATTCCTGGTATTTATTCACTCATTCATTGATTGATTCAGTCAGACAGATTGACCAAGTCACTGATATGTGCTGGCCACTGTGCTGGGCACATGAGGTGACTAAGACTTCAGTCCACACCCCCAGATTTCAGTCTTGTAGGGCAGTTGATCCATGAGTCCAAGGTGGAAAATAAGATGGTAGCTTTTCTTTTTTCTTTTCTTTCTTTCTTTTTTTTTTTTCTGAGACTGCGTCTTGCTCTGTTGCCCAGGCTGGAGTGCAATGGCATGATCGTAGCTCACTGCACCCTCTGCCTCCTAGGCCCAAGCAATCCTCCTACCTAAGCCTGACAAGTACCTGGGATTACAGGTGCTTGTCACCATGCCCAGCTAATTTTTTTTATTTTTTGTAAAGATGATTTTTTTGTAAAGATGGGGTAAACATAGATGCCCTAGGTTGCCCAGGCTGATCTCGAACTCCTGGCCTCAAGTGATCTTCCTGCCTCAGCCTTCGAAAATAGTGGAATTACAGGCATGAGCCACCATGCCTGCCTGGTAGATTTTCTTAAAAGTCTCTTTTAGTTGCTTAACCTTTGGATTAGCCACCTGGAGTGGGCTGCAAATGGATAGTAACTTTTAAGAAAAGGCACCTTGAACCTGAGTTTTTTTTTGTTTTTGTTTTTGTTTTTGTTTTTGTTTTGAGACAGAGTCCCACTCTGTCGCGTAGGCTGGAGTGCAACCAGATCTTGGGTCACTGCAACCTCCCCTCCTGGGTTCAAGTGATTCTCTTGCCTCAGCCTCCCAAGTAGCTGGGATTACAAGCACACACCACCATGCCCGGCTAATTTTTTTGTATTTTTAGTAGAGACAGGGTTTCACCATGTTGGTCAGGCTGGTCTCAAACTCCTGACCTCAGGTGATCCACCTGCCTCGGCCTCCCAAAATGCTGGGATTACAGGTGTGAGCCACTGCACCCGGCCAGAACTTGAGATTTTTATTTAATTGACATTAATTCAGTTCTCCACACTGATCCAGGCAGATAACCACCAGAGGCTACTTCAGGTGGCATCCCTTGTGGTTTGGAACTGACCGCTGCTTAGCTCTGCACACGTGCGCCAAAATTTTTGTTGTCCTGTGTTCTGCATTGGCCATGCACAACACACCGAATGATCACATACGAAGTAAAATAAATGTACACAGAACAAGGACAGGCTGTTTATCCACACATTTATTTCCCACGCAGAGTGATGAATTTGCCTTGGAAGAACTCCTTTCTCATCGCCCTTGGGATGAGCAAGGGAGAGCCTCGTTGTGTGTGAAGCTGCTCATGAGATAGGAGTCTTGTTTCACCATTTAAACTGAATGCTGAATGCTTTGTGCATTCCTGAATTCCATTTTCCTCACCTTGGGAAAGTTTACTTTGGCATTAAAAAAAATTAAGGCTTCAGACTTCATAGGGCTTCCCATGCATGTCATAGGCTCCACGTTAGCTTGTCAATAATTGTATCCCATGTGTATACTTGTTTTGGTTTAAATTGTTTTGTTTGAAGGGAAAAAGTCTAAGCGAATTCACTTATTTTCTTTTTTTTGTTTTTGTTTTTTATTTTTATTTATTTATTTTTTTGAGACAAAGTCTCACTCTGTTGCCCAGGCTGGAAAGCAGTAGTGCAGTCTCGGCTCACTGCAACCTCCGCCTCCTGGGTTCAAATGATTCTCCTGCCTCAGCCTCCGGAGTAGCTGGAATTACAGGCATGCACCACAATGCCTGGCTAATTTTTGTGTTTTCAGTAGAGATGGGGTTTCACCATGTTTGCCAGGCTGGTTGCGATCTCCTGACCTCAAGTGATCCACCCGCCTTGGCCTCCCAAAGTGCTGGGATTACAGGCGTGAGCTACTGCCCCGGCCTGTTTTTTGTCTTGTTTTATTTTTCAGACAGGGTCTTGCTCTGTCACCCACACTGGAGGGCAGTGGCGTGATCATGGCTCACTACAGCCTTTTAATCTCCCAGGCTCAAGCAACGTTCCCACCTCAGCCTCCCAGCTGGGACTATACTCGTGCACCCCCATGCCCTGCTAATTTTTAAAATTTTTTGTCGTAACAAGGTCTCACTGTGTTGCCCAGGCTGGTCTTGAATCCTGGTCTCAAGCAATCCTCCGTCCTCCGCCTGCCAAAGTGCTGGGATTACAGGCATGAGCCACCACGCCCAGCCAATTTACATATTTTCATTTCCTTGTGACATTCAATTTGTTTAATCAAGGCTAAGTGTATTGTTTAAGACAATAATTAGCCTTAACGCAGAAGGACAAATGGAATGTCAGTCATTTTGCTTTTTTTTTTTTGAGACAGGATCTCGCTCTGTCCCCTAGGCTGGAGTGCAGTGGCATGATCTTGACTCACGGCAACCTCCACCTCCTGGGTTCAAGTGATTCTCCCACCTCAGCCTCTAGAGTAGCTGGGACTACAGGCGTGAGCCACCACACCTGGCTAATATTTGCATTTTTAGTAGAGACGGGGTTTCACCATGTTGGCCAGGCTGGTCTCGAACTCCTAACCTCAAGTGATCCACCCGCCTCAGCCTCCCAAAGTGCTGGCATTATAGGCATGAGTCACTGTGCCCGGCCTGCTCTTTGTTTTTTTATACTGTATTCTGTAGGTATTTTAATGTACATTACACTAATGTTATTCACTCTTTGGTGACCTTGACAAAATGGAGCTTTAATGTTTGGTATAAAAAGTTCTGGGCCAGGAAACAGGAAGCCTGAGTTCTGATCTCTATCCTGCTGCCACCAACTCTGGACTTCGAGTAGTCATTTAGCCTCTGAGTTCTCCTTCAGTTCAAGTTATTGATAATAATAAGCCCTTTATCATTTAGAGTCTTATTTTACCGTGGCTTTTGCTTAGTTTTGTATAGTATATATGTCAACATCTAAAAGCCCGTTCATGATATTAATAGTACTGCCCAATTTAAGTCCAAACACAGTAGCGCTGAAAACGCCGCATTGGTTGCTTTGAAATGATCTCTGTCATGATACTGGAGTGGCAGAGTCGTTGGAGTCCAGTCTGATGCAATGAATCTCATAAAATAAATAGTCCTATAGTCCCAGCTACTGAGGATGCTGAGGCAGGAGGATTGCTTGAGTCTGGAAATTGGAGACCAACCTGGGCAACATAGCAAGATCCCATCTCTGTAAAAAAAATGACACCAAGTATACATTAGCTCTTTATATGGCACCAAGTAAACACTACCTTTATAAGCCCAGTGCGAGCTAGTTAGAATTTCAGATCCTTTTCCTTCCTGCCGAAGTGAAAACTCTGCTTGGAATCTTATGTTTTATGTGCAGTATGTTCAGATTTTCTAGCTGGGATTGTCTGACGTCTAACTGGACTTTTACTCCTCTTAGTCCTCCCAAACCCAAGGATCCTGCATCTGCAGCTGCGCCAGCACCAGGGAGAAACAACAGTCAGATAGCCTCTGGCCAAAACCAGGCCCAGGCAGCTGCCGGCTCCCACCAGCTCTCCCTGGGCCCACCTCACAGTGCTGCGGGGCCCAGCCCGCATACTCTGCGCCGAGGTAAGCAGCCACCCTCCTCCTTGCCCTCAGGGAAGGTTGTGCAGACCTCTGTAAGTTAGTGCAAGGATTCAGATGGTGAGGCTTGTGGCCAGATCTTTTCTATGTCTGTTGTAAAATGGCAAGCAGAAAATTCAGTCATTCAAGAGAAAAGTCATTAAAGAAAAAGGAAAAAATCGAGAACAGAAAAACAGACATTTAGCTTTTCCTTAGGCGTGACAAAGCTTAACAAACAAAAAGTCAGTTCTGCAGAAATGCTCCCAGTTTTCCTGGTGTCCCAAGCCCTCACTCTGTTTGGAGACTACCACGGCCTCTGTACTTCTCAGCTTTGTGAGTCTGGGAGCCACTGTTGCCTCAGAATTGGGCTGAGAGCTTTCTAGGTCCTGATGAACGGAATGTGAACTGCTCCCACCTGTCTCCCCTGCAGTCCTTCAACCAGCAGCCAGGGGAGTTGCTTTAAAACTCCAAGCAGATCATGTCATCTGTTGGTTAAACTCTTCAGTGGCTTCCATGCAAACTTCTCACCCTGGATTCTCTGCGCTCTGGTGGGGCCTACCTCTGAGCCCAGAGCTTACACTCCCCCCTCTCAACACACTCTGCTCTTGGTTCCTTGAATGAAGTAAGCTCATCCCCTCCTTAGGGCTTCCAGAACATTCTGTCCCATATCTTCACATGGTTTCTTCTTAACATTCAGGTCTCACCTCAAAAATCACTTCTTCCGGCTGGGTATGGTGGTTCACACCTATAATCCCAGCACTTTGGGAGGCTGAGGCAGGAAGATCGCTTGAGGCCAGGAGTTGGAGACCAATCTGGTCAATATAGTGAGAGCCCACCTCTACAAAAAATGTTTTAAAAATTAACTGGGTGTGGTTACACACCTATAGTCCCAGCTACTCAGGAGGCTGAGGCAGGAGGATCTCTTGAACCCAGGAGGTCGAGCCTGCAGTGAGCTATGATTGCACCACCATACTCCAGCCTGGACAACAGAGTGAGACCCCATCTCTAAAATAAAAAAGAGAGGCCAGGCGCAGTGGCTCACACCAGTAATCCCAGCACTTTGGGAGGCCGGGGTGGGCGGATCGCTTGATCCAGGAGTTCAAGACCAGCCTGACCAACATGTTGAAACCCCATCTCTACTAAAAATACAAAAATTAGCCGGGCGTGGTGCTGCATGCCTGTGGTCCCAACTGAAGAGGCTGAGGCAGGAGAATCGCTTGGACCTGGGAGGCAGAGGTTGCGGTGAGCCAAGACTGTGCCACTGTACCCCAGCCTGGCCAACAGAGCAAGACGCCGTCTCAAAAAAAAAAAAATAGATGAAATTCACTGTGTCTGTCTATGAAAGCATGGTCTTTATAAAGCATGACACAAATGTTAGTGGAATTTCTACAAATTATAGGCAGGGAGGCAGATTCGGGTCCACTTCTTGGTTGCAAACCCCCACTTTATCCTTCTTAAGGCTGTCTCTCTGGGCCACTGTCATCTTATCGGGATCTCAGCTGATCCTTGAGGGAAGTTAGTCTTCTGTACCTAGATTCCAGGTGTGACTCTGGTTTTGGGTTACGAAGACTCTTTTCCTCATAGCCACACTCGGAGTCTTTCCTGCTTCCCGAAATCACAGCTCCCAGGCTTCTTCACAGGACGGGTTTGATTCTTTTTGCCTTACCCACCCCCTGCGCCTCTGAGGTGGTCTCAGACAAGGCCTCCCTTTCTCCCAGCCCCCTCCCCCAGACACTCTGCTCCCATGCTCCCGCTCCTCATCCTCTTCACACCCTTAAATGTCAGGAACGAACTTTTATTCCGTGCGAATTTGCAATTATTATTGCTTAGAACAGAAAACTAGACTTTTTTTTAAAATGCTGATGGCATTCCGGAGTACAGCTAATGTAAGCTGGTTGGTGGTTTCTGAGTTCCAGGGTTGGAAGTTCCAGACCAGTGTAGCAGAGTACACTTTATTTTTTCTTTCTTTTTCTTTCCTTTCTTATGTTTTTTAGAGGCAGGGTCTTGTTCTCTCACCCATGCTGGAATGCAGTGGCGTGATAATAGCTCACTGCATCCTTCAGCCACTGGACCCAAGTGATCCTCCCACTTTGGCCTCTCAAAGTGCTGGTACTACAAGCACATGCCACCATGCCTGGCCGCTTTGTTTGTTTGTTTGTGGAGTCAGGATCTCACTGTGTTGCCCAGGCTGGTCTTGAGTGATCTTCCTGCCTCAGCCAGTCAGAGTGCTGGGATTGCAGGCATGAGCCACCGAGACTTCACCCTTTTTAATCCTGAATTCTGGGACCTGTAAACAGGCAGCCGAGGAATAGAGGAAGGAGGATGAGGAAAAAGCATTCAGGGAGTCCACATGTCACGGGCAGGAGTCTCTGTTCTGCCCCTTACTAGCTGTGTGGCCTGTTACCAAAAGCCTCAGTTTTCTTCTCTGTGAAAATGGCGATTACAGAGCTTGCCCTGCAATGAGCTTATGAGACTTGAATGAGATAATTTATATAAATTATAATGTGCATAATTTATGTAAAAGGCCTTACTGGGTACTGGTGATATGTGAACAGTGATACATGTTCATTTCTTTCCTTCATTTCCTTCTCTTTTTTCTTGGGGAACCAGTAGGATCTTAGCAGAGTTTGAAAAAGGCTAAAGTCTCTCCTTTCCCCCTACCCCTCCCAGCCCGAAACCAGAGCCCCAGATCTGTCGTTTTCCTCCTGCCCTCCTCAGTACCAGGTTCCCATCCCTGATCTCAGCTGGTATGGGGAGGAGAGTGATGTGATTCAGCTCTCTTTAAAGAAATAATTCTAAGGCAACTCTTCCACATTTATTCATGCTTTTGTCCAGGACATATCTGTTAACTCCAATGCTTCCGGAATTGGTAGAAGTTCTGTTATTAAGACCAGTCAAACCAATCAAGCTCTTGAGGAGAAGGTGGCGTGGGGTCAGGGGTCATGTTACGTCGGGTGAACCAGTCCTGCTTGGTGGTCCCTCCTGGCTGTCCTTGCCTTTTTCTGTGTCTTCCCATGGGGACCTAACGAGGAGGCTGCTAAGCGGGCTGAGAGCAGCACTTCCGTGTTATTCGGGTGGCCTCTGTTAACAGTTTTCTTGTTGAACTTTCAAAACGATAGACCTTTAAAGCCCTTTCAAACGTGCAGAATGTACTTAATTTTTTAAAAATTTGTTAGTTTGGAGTAATTTTGAATAGAAAAGTTGCAAAAATAATGCTGAGAGTTCCTGTATGCCCCTTACTCAGTTTCCCCTGTTGTTAATGTGTTACGTGACCATGGTACCTTTACCGCAGCTCAGAAATCAACATTGGGCCAGCCCCCCCCCCCCCCCCCCCTTTTTTTTTTTTTTTTTTTTTTTTAAATGGTCTTGCTCTGTTGCCCAGGCTGGAGTTCAGTGGTGTGATTACAGCTCACTGCAGCCTTGGACTTCCCGGGCTCATGTGATCCTCCCACCTCAGCCTCATGAGTAGCTGGGATTACAGGCGCACACCACCACTCCCAGCTAATTTTTTTATTTTTTGTAGAGATGGAGTTTTGCCGCGTTGCCCAGGCTGGCCTTGAACTCCTGCACTAAAGTGATCTGCCTGCTTTGGCCTCCCGGAGTGCTGAGATTACGGGCATGAGCCACTGCACCTCGCGCTTCATTACCATTAACTAGACTCCACATTTTATTCAGATTTCCCTAGTTTTTCCACTCATGTCCATTTTCTGTCCCAGGATCTCATCCAGGAGCCCACATTGCATGTAGTCATCGTATCTTCTCAGTCTCCTTCGGTCTGTGACACGTTCTCTGTCTTTCTGTGCTTTTCTATGGCCTTGACGGTTTTGGAGAGTACTGGTCAGGCCTTTTGAAGAAAGGCCCTCAATTTGTGTTTGTCAGATGTTCTTCTGATGGTTAGACTAGGGTTATGGGTTCTGGGGAGGAAGACACAGTGTGGTGCCCTCCTGACCACCTCTCATCAGAGGCACGTGGTGCTGTGGTTTGTTACTGGCGGGGTTAAATTTGGGCTGCTGGCCACGGTGGTCGTGGTGGCTGCCTCACTGTTCCTACTGAAAGGTGGTTTTCTCTCTTTGTGCAGCCGTTAAGAAACCCGCTCCAGCACCCCCGAAACCAGGCAACCCACCTCCTGGCCACCCCGGGGGCCAGAGTTCTTCAGGAACATCTCAGCATCCACCCAGTCTGTCACCAAAGCCACCCACCCGAAGCCCCTCTCCTCCCACTCAGCACACGGGCCAGCCTCCAGGCCAGCCCTCCGCCCCCTCCCAGCTCTCAGCACCCCGGAGGTACTCCAGCAGCCTGTCTCCAATCCAAGCTCCCAATCACCCGCCGCCACAGCCCCCTACGCAGGCCACGCCGCTGATGCACACCAAGCCCAATAGCCAGGGCCCTCCCAACCCCATGGCATTGCCCAGTGAGCATGGACTTGAGCAGCCATCTCACACCCCTCCCCAAACTCCAACGCCCCCCAGTACTCCGCCCCTAGGAAAACAGAACCCCAGCCTGCCAGCTCCTCAGACCCTGGTGGGGGGTAACCTTGAGACTGCACAGCCACATGCTGGAACCTTACCGAGACCGAGACCAGTACCAAAGCCAAGGAACCGGCCCAGCGTGCCCCCACCCCCCCATCCTCCTGGTGTCCACTCAGCTGGGGACAGCAGCCTCACCAACGCAGCACCGACAGCTTCCAAGATAGTAACGGGTAAGTAGGACATCAATGTCCATGTTTCCCTGTCTGCTCTACATTGCTTTTGTACTACTCCATTTTATTTAAGCTTTGATTTATACCAGGCGTCAGCAAACTGCACCTGCAAGCCAAACCTGTCCTGCAGCCAGTTTTTGTCATTAAAGTTTTATTGGAACACAGCTATAGCCATTTGTTAACATATTGTCTGTGCCTGCATTGGTGCTAAAACAGCAGAGTTGGATCGTCGTGGCCAGAGATCATATGGCCCACAAAGTTGGAAACATTTACTACCTGGTCCTTTAAGTTTGCCAACCCCTGACTTACAGTTGCTTGTGTGTTTAAGACCTATGTACGTTTACATTTTTCTAAACATAATGAGTTTTAATCCAGGTGGAAGGTATTTTACAACACAAGCATGAACTGTCTTAGTGAATTCCTCATTAAAATGCTTCAACAGTACTTCTAAGTACTTATAAGAGTAAAAATGTTCATATTAAGTACAGAATTTCAGGTATAACTTTAAAAAACATGATTTATGCCAAATCGAATGCTCCAAAAGGGAGATCTCAGGGTACAGTCATATCAGAGTGCTGGCCTCTAATGGCTTGGGAGGGAAGAGTGAAGAGTTTCCTATAGACCCAGTGGGAACCTGTTTTGAAGTGGTGGTGATTGTACAGGTTTTAGTGGACTACCTAATGGCATATTTTTAATAGTCTAGAACATGACCATTTTATTTAAGATTTCAAAAATGTATCCATCCCAAATGCTCTAATTTATTATTTTATTTAAGGATGGATATGGGGTTTTCTACTGTGTTTTAAAAAATGGTAATTAGGGGCCTCAAATAATTTCTTACAGCAGCCCAGTTTAAATTGTTCTAAGTGGAGGCACTTTTGGAAAAGAAGCTGAAGTATACCTCTGGGCTTTCCAACCATATTGAGTGACTTTGCAGCTAAAAATCTGCCGAAGGTTTCCATTAATCCAAAGGGTGACGGTTAACTGATTCTAACAATATCTTTTAATAACTTTTTTCAGGAATTTAATACATAATTTGCACATGTTATAAATGGTTAATAACTTTTTTTCTGATGACATCAGAGCTTTTATTTTGAAAACAACACAGCCATATTGGTTTGTTTGTTTGTTTCCCAATAGATGCCCTTCCTGGTGCCCTCACAGGTGGGGAAGGTATCCAGGACTAAGGTCTGTAACGGCCCGAGCAGCTTGCCCCACAGCTCCACGTGCTCCTGCGTAGCCATGTTTTGCATATGTGCTTTTGACTGTGTGCTCAGGAGCAACCTGTAGACCCTGTGCCCTGACAGCCAATGGGCCATCCCTTCTGTAGCATATAGACTTTTCTTTATTTTTATCAGAAGCACTTTGAGCTGCAGTGCTTCAAATTCAAGGAGTAGATGTCAGTAGATCAAGAGCCTGATTTTAAGCTGCTCTTGAAGAGTATCTTCTTTCTTAGGGGCCAGGCACAGTGGCTGGTGCCTGTAGTCCCAGTACTTTGAGTGGCTGAGGCAGGAGGATTGCTTGAGCCCAGGAGTTCGAGACTGCAGTGGTAGTGATTGTGTCACTGCTGGCTGCATTCCAGTCTGCATGACAGAGTGAGACCCTGTCTCTTTAAAAAATATATATATATATCTTTTGTCTTTTTGGTGAGCCTCTTACCAGCGGTCTACTCTTCCCAGTGTGACCTACCTGTCACTGATGGGCTCACCAGCATCCAACCAAAGAGGACCCGGGCGCCGTCAGCACGGGAGGAAATTGTGTCCTTTGTGTCTTGAGCTTTAATTTTAAATTTAATTTTAAATTTAAATTTAAATTTTTGTATCTTAAGTTAACTGCATGGAGCTTCTTAATTTGATATTTTAAATTCTCAAGGCCAAAAAATTAAAAAAATCTTCCCCCAAATACCCTACACAGAATTCTTTTAAATTCCTTTGCATTCTAGCATGCTTCCATTTTGCTTTATTAAACCATATGAACTTTTTAAAAGGCACTGTGAGCTCATCCAAGTCTGCCGCTGGGTCTACATGTGGACAGCATAAGGCCCTCATTATGTGTACAGCTGCTTTAGTCAGCTGACCTGAGCCTTACGCCTACTGTGGGGCCCTTAGCCGGAGTGCTCACAGCTTAGGTCTGAGTAAGACTTTCTGTAGGAACCGGAAGTGGAAAACCAGAGCGTAGCCCTCAAAACAGGGAGGAGGCCCAGGCGCGATTCCACAGTTCCATGCTTGTGACACACCAAAATGTTATTCTCAGATATTTCCTTCTTTTTAAATGAAAGATTCCAAACCAGAAGTATGCCTATTCTTTAATACCATTGTTACCAGAAGTTCACTTTATTGATCTGCTACAACACTGTAATGTGCTGCTGTAATTATTAGATAAGTGGAATTTTACATTAAAAGTATGTTTCCCTAAGATATTAGCTATTTAAAAACCAATCTATTCTATGAATTCTCCTAACTCAAGAAATTCCAGGTCACCACAGTTATCTTTATATTACAGAATTAACCTGTACTATCTTAAAATCCCCTGGCCTGCCATTGAAAGTACACAGAAGGCCAACATTTAGAATTTTTGAGTCTGCTAGTGTTGATCATACTGCTATTAACCATTCTTGGATATAGCCGTTAGGTTTTTTCAAGGAGGAAAAAAATACAACTTCCTTGGACAGGATGGTCCTTTATTGTGACATAATGTTTTCACTTAGAAAACTTTAGATGGACAAATTCCTGAAAACAGGTTATTCCTTTAGAATTGGATTAAGTTAGAGTTTTAAAGAGTTGGGTTAAGGCTCATGGGATTAATATAAACTCTTGGGGGAGATTATTGTTGCCAAGCAGGTTTGGCAGCCAACTTCTCACAGCTCAGCACCAGCACTGGAGGATGCCGGGATTCTGGCGTCATTTTGAGTCTCCTGTTAATTGTGACTCTAGAGAGCAGTAAGAGTTTTAATTCCCATGGAAAAGAGTTTACATCTTGCTACTTTTGAAGTAATAGATTTTAGCAAAGAGTATTCTAATTTAAACGTTTTATTAAATAATTTAGATGTATGACCTGCCATATTCAGTAAGAACTGAGATTGGAATATTTAATGGTAAGGAAAAGGCACCTGATTGGCCATTGCATTTTTGCTACTTGATGATCATATTTGTGCACTCACGCCTGTTACTAACCGGCCACCTTAACCCTGCCTGCTTGCGTCCCTACTAATAGTGCATGCACTGAAGGCCTGGCTTTGTTGATGCTTGCTGCAATCATTCGGAATACTAAGTGTGTGCCCAGATGTGGAATAGGTGGTCGGTCACAGGGCTGGCCTCGTTACTTCTTTAATTTCCGTTCTTTTCCATATTAGGCAAACGAGGTATAGTAGAAAGAACACACATCATGGAGTCGGGCCTGATTGAATTAGAATTTTAGCTCTTGGTATAACATAGGCCAGGCACAACCTGGCTATCTGTAAAGTGGTGACATCTGTCTAAATCGTTGAAGATCAAATAAGAGAAAGTCCAAGGATATTCTGATAGCCAGTTACTTCTTAATAGTTCTTAATACACAGTGGATCTAAATGAAGGCTAGCTATTTATCTTTTTTTTTTTTTTTTGAGATGGAGTCTCGCTCTGTGGCCCAGGCTGGGGTGCAATGGCGCGATCTCGGCTCACTGCAAGCTCCGCCTCCCAGGTTAAAGCGCTTCTCCTGCCTCAGCCTCCTGAGTACCTGGGATTATAGGCTCCTGCCACCACATCTGGCTATTTTTTTTTATTTTTAGTAGAGATGGGGCTTCACCATGTTGGCCAGGCTGGTCTCGAACTCCTGACCTTAGTTGATCGGCTACCTCAACCTCCCAAAGTGCTGGGATTGTAGGCGTGAGCCACTGTGCCTGGCCTGCTATTTATCATTTTTATCTAGAAGAAAATAGTTTTAGCCAGATTTCTATGTTAGATTCACATGTCGGGGTTTTAAAAACTCACATGCCCAGATCCGGCCTTCTAGGACCCAAACAGAGGAGACTGGGGGTGGGACCCAGGTATCCATATTTTGATTCTGATGCATCACTTGTTTTTTTGGATCTCAGTTCTTTCATGGGTTAAAAAGACAGTGCTCTGCAGAAGGAGTTAACAAGTACATTCGTATAATTTAGTGAGCCTGAGACTGTGAGGCGTTAGTCCACTGTACCACAGATAGACCATATCACTCACATAGTAGCCATAAGCCTAGACACTTTGCTGGCTAATTTCAGTGTTTGCTTTTTAAACTCTCACCCTTCTTATGTCATGGAAGTAATGCCTTTTTAAAAATAAGCATGAGCCGGGGCGTGGTGGCTCACGTTTGTAATCCCATCACTTTGGGAGGAGGTGGGTGGATCACTTGAGGTCAGGAGTTCAAGACCAGCCTGGCCGACACGGAGAAACCTTTTCTCTACTAAAAATACAAAAAGTTAGCTGGGCGTCGTGGTGGGTGCCTGTAATCCCAGCTACTCGGGAGGCCAAGGCAGGAGAACTGCTTGAACCCGGGAGGTGGAGGTCGCAGTGAGCTGAGATCACACCACTGCACTCCAGTGAGACTCTGTCTCAGATAAATAAAAATAAGCATGGATATTAAAACTCTTGAGAAATGGAAACAATAAGAAATCAACTGTAGCTACACAATTGAAAAAGTCTGCCGTTGATATTCTACTTCTTTTTATTATTATTATTTTTTTGATACAGAGCCTCCCTCTGTTCCCTGGGCTGGAGTGCAGTGGTGCAATCTCATCTCACTGCAAGCTCTGCCTCCCGGGTTCACACCATTCTCCTGCCTCAGCCTCCCGAGTAGCTGGGACTACTGGCACCCGCCACCACACCCAGCTAATTTTTTGTATTTTTAGTAGAGACAGGGTTTCACCATGTTAGCCAAGATGGTCTCCATCTCCTGACCTCATGATCCGCCCACCTCATCCTCCCAAAGTGCTGGCATTACAGGTGTGAGCCACCACGCCTGCCCCTTTTTTTCTTTTAGTTTTTCTAAAAAGGTGGTACATGAGCATAATTATTTGACATAGACAGGTTTGAATCCTTTTATTTTACTTTACATCATATGCTTGTTCTCATATGATAATGTAATTTTTAGAACCATGGTTTTTTTTGTTTGTTTTTTGTTTCGAGGCGGAGTCTTGCTCTGTCGCCCAGGCTGGAGTGCAGTGGCTCGAACTCGGCTCACTGCAAGCTCCGCCTCCCGGGTACACGCCAGTCTCCTGCCTCAGCCTCCCGAGTAAGTGGGACTACAGGCACCCGCCACAACGCCCAGCTAATTTTTGTATTTTTAATAGAGACGGGGTTTCACCATGTTAGCCAGGATGGTCTCGATCTCTTGACCTCGTGATCCGCCCACCTCAGCCTTCCAAAGTGCTGGGATTACAGGCGTGAGCCACTGCGCCCGGCCTAGAACCGTGTTTTTCAGTGACTACATAATGTTTCATCAACCAGATGTATTATTACTCTTAGTTGGATATTTAAGTGGCCTCTATGTCTACTTGCAGTTTATTTTTAATAAGTAGATAATCAGAATTGTGTCAAGATAACATCCAGTGAGACTTGAACAGAATTACTCCTGAATAGTTGACTCAAAGTCGCTCGTAGCCCTGGAAAACTGACGAGAAGTCATCAGCTCCTGATAAAATTACACAATTCTACTTAGACTAAGGAGGATCAAAGCCAGATTGGTTGGACTGTGGTTCTTCTGTTTATTTATTTTATGTATTTTTCGACACAGTCTTGCTCTGTCGCCTACTCTGGAGTGCAGTGGTGCAATCTTGGCACACTGCAACCCCTGCCTCTCTGGTTTAAGCAGTTCTCTTGCCTCAGCCTCCCAAATAGGTGGGATTATAGGTAGGTGTGGCAACACCTGGCTGATTTTTGTATTTTTAGTAGAGACGGGGTTTCGCCATATTGGCCAGGCTGGTCTCGACTCATGGCCTCAAGTGATCCATTCACTTCTGCCTCCCAAGGTGCTGGGATTACAGGCATGAGCCACCGTGCCTGGCTGCATCATTCTTAATCACCCTAACATTTTCCCTCTTTCCCAAAAGAGTTGTGTATATCCTTGGGTGTGGATCCTGTAAGTGAAGACATTATCTGAGGAAATAATGGTTTGGATCTTAAACAGTCTGGTTGGAGCTAAGTTTATATGACAGGTATTATATTGTAAAAAGGAGAAAAAGGTTATTTTAGAAAGACACCTGTTAGAACCTGCTTTTGTTTGTCTGTTTGTTTGTTTAGTCTTACCCTGTCGCTCAGACTGGAATGCAGTGATACGATCTCAGCTCACTGCAACCTCCACCTCCCAGGTTCAAGCGATTCTCCTGCCTCAGCCTCCCGAGTAGCTCAGCCTCCAAAGTCCTGGGATTACAGGCATGAGCCACCACACCCAGCCAGAACCTGCTTTTTAAAAGCACCCTAAACCTCTTTGGTTGTGAATTTATATATTCTCTGCCTCCCAAGGGCCGGTCTTTGAGGATATTGCTTGGAACTAAGTTCATATAGTAGATATTTTATTTAAAAACAAAAATAAACAAAACAGAAAAGAGACCTCCAATAAAAGGTTTCTTTTTTTGTTTGGTTATTTGCTTTTTTTTTTTATTTTGAAATATAATACTTGTTATAGAAACTTAGCTCCAAGCAGTATGCTCAAAGACCAGCCCTTCTTGGAATGCAAATAATATATAAATTCATAGCCAGAGAAGTTTAGAGGTGTTAAAAGAAAACCAGGTTCTTACAGGTGTCTTTCTAAAATAACCTTTATCTCTTTTTTACAACAATCAACCAGAGTGTTTAAGACTCAAACCGTTAACTGGTGAAGGAAGGCATTCCCTGATACCCTAGGTCTGAGAAGAGGGATGGGTGGTGGAGAGGGGGAGGGAGTTTATTCGCCCTGTGATTGTGCCTGCACCACTGACTTTCAAGGGCATATTTGGATCTGTTACTTGTCAAAGTGGCTATCAGAATCACCTTGGACTTCTTGAAGGGTGGGTTCACAACCGAAAGCACATATTCAAAATTGTGGAAGTAATAAGTAAATCTTCTAGAACCATACCCTTAGTGATAACATTCCACTTCCAGCTGTTAAATGTCCACTTCTGTTTCCTGGATAAGATACTCAGTTCAGGAAGGAACTTGGTTACATTTGTCAGAGCCCCAAATCTGTGATGGACTATATCAAGTTCTGCCTTTGGGCTGAGGCTGGTTACTGGAGGTCATCCCGTGTTTCTCTCTTTTTTTTTTTTTTTTTTTTTTTTAAAGGGATAGGATCTTGCTCTGTTGCCCAGGCTAGAGTGCAGCAGTGTGATTATAGCCCACTGCAGCCTTGACCTCCTGGGCTCAAGCGATCCTCCGAAGTAGCTGGAAGGTGGGACTAGAGGCATGCGCTACCACACCCGGCTGATTTTTGTATTTTTCTCATAGAAACGGAGTCTCGTGTTGCCTGGACTGGTCTCGAACTTCTGGGCTCACACCATCATCCCACCATGCCCAGCCTATTTTGTTTTTTTAAGAACAGTATCTCTTGTATGAACTTAACTCCAAGCATATGCTCAGAAACCAGCCCTTCTTGGGGTGCAGTTTATATACGAGTTCATAGCCAGAAAGATTTAGAGGTGTTTCGGGCAAACCAGGTCCTTACAGGTGTCTTTCTGAAATAACCATTTTCTCCTTTTTACAACAAACCAGAGTGTTTAAGACTGAGACAACGATCTCAGATAATGTCTTTGAGGACCCTCACCCAAGGATTTACACACTCCTCTGGGGAGGAGGGAAAATGTAATGTGAAGAGCCAGAGTGCAACTGATCTGGCTTTGATCCTCTTTGGTCCACCCTGGCTGTGTCACCTTGAACAAGGAATAGAGCCTCTGAGTCTCCCTCTCTTATTTCTGCTGCCTTAGGATTAGTCAGTTCAGTGAGACGATGTAATAAAGTGTGGGTGTATAGTACACTCTCGGTTGTAAGTGCTCTATAGTAATGTCAGCTACCGAGGCTGGGCATGGTGGCTCATGCTGGTAATCCCAGCACTTTGGGAAGCCGAGGTGGGAGGATCGCTTGAGGCCAAGAGTTCAAGACCAGCCCAGTCAACATGGCGAAACCCTGTCTCTACCAAAAATACAAAAAATTAGCCAGGCATGGTGGCATATGCTTGTAGTCCTAGCTACTCGGGAGGCTGAGGTGGGAGGATCGCTTGAGCTTGGGAGGTGGAGGCTGCAGTGAGCTGAGATTACATGACTACACTCCAGCCTGGGCAACAGAGCGAGACCCCATCTCAAAAAAAATTTTTTTTTTTTTTTTTAATGTTAGCTACTGTGATGAAGTCTCTTTCTGAAAACTAGTTCTGTACAAGTTGCTATAATTCTTTCTACTTTTTGTGTGTAAACAAAGTCATTGTTTCTTTCAGGGATGATTCATGTAGGAATAGAGAGGGACTGGGGAAACCAGATGGGGCAGGTGGGAGGCAGAGTAAGGGATTTCCTTGTAGCTGGAAAAAAATGTAGCCCCAGAACACATTTTTCCCCTTGAATAAATAATGTGTGTGGATCATAAATAGAAAAATTTAGAAAGGCATAAATCTAAAAATTATATATATGTGATGTATAAGAAAAAGAGAGCAGTTGTGGAAGGGCTTCGTGGCTGATAGGCGTTAACTTGCATGTGAACACAGATATTAACAAGTAGAAATCTCATCCGTATGCACAGTGCCTTTGCATCATGCGTTCCCCGCCAGGTCATGTCTGTTCCATAGTTTCTGGTAAACTCTGGGCTGAGAAGAGACACAGGCTGATAGCCCCTTCTGTTTTTAGGGGCCAAGATAATGGGGGAAAGGATTGCATTTGCAGTGATTTTCTTATACCGGTATCATCTTCAAGTCACAGCTACTTCTTTGCCTGAAGATGTAAGAACGGAGGATTGGAAAGATGGTTGCTCTAGATGACTCTTCATTCATCCATCCAACCATCCAAGTGTGCAGCTACAAAATTTATTGAACATCTGCTATTTGCCGGTCACTGTTTTAGGTACTGAGGATACACTGTGAACAAGACAGGCACAGTCCCTGCCTTCGTTGACTTCTCTTCTGCTTAGGACAAATCCAAGACAGCCCCTATTGTGTGCATACAGACCACCTTTGACTGCACCATAGGGTGGTGCAATTGTGCACAGTGTCATTGGTTTTATAGTTATCACAAGGCCTGAATTGTCTGAAATGACATTCGGCACCTGAACTCTTTGACACCTTGGCACCTCCATAAATCTTGAAATTTCTCTGAGTTGTGGTGTGTAGGAAACCTTGAGGGACAACCAAGGAGTCACTGTGAGAAAAAGGATGTCCCAGGGAGTAAATAGATCTTACAGCTCAGACTGTAGGGACAGGAAGGTGGAAGGGTAGAGCTGGAACGAGTCTTGAAGCAGTGAGCTTCCCCAGAGTGCACCAGTGTTTTCAAGCTGTGCCTGCGCAGACAGGAGCAGGTCGAACAGAAATACGTTCAAAACTAGCTCCCGGCAAGGACAGGCAGGATGTCATTTTGCACCACAGCAAGTGGGTGAGAAGCAGCTCTCGAGCCTCAATGTGAGACGTCCCAGCAAACCACCTCCTCCTCCCACTCCCTCACTGCTGCCTGCCACAGCTACCTCTAACCCAGCAAAGCAAAACTACAAAATATCTCTCTTCTCTCTTACACCAGCCCTAAAATACCTAATGAGGCTCTCATAATTTGCCAGAACCCACATCTACTAGAGAAGCCAGCCCTTTTGTTTTAATGAAGATCCCCTTGGTTTGCCCACTTTGACCTTGGGCTTCATTGAGGCTGTGCCTGTCTTGTGCAGTGTTGCGTCCTCAGCAGGTAGAATGGTGCCTGGCACCTGGGAGGTGCTCAGTAAATGTTTGTTCATGCATAAATGAATCAGACCCACTGGCCTCTGGGAAGAGCATAGGAGAGGGGACAACAGCATGAGGACCGTATGTTTGCCACTTTGCTGAAGGAATTTCAGCTAGCATAGTAAGACATGAAAATGGCATTCGAGGTGTATTAGACGGAGAAGGGGAAGTTAATATTTGCAGGAGACTTAGTCTGCCTCAGTGATGTCAGTCAGCAGTGATTGTGATTCCCCAGGGGACGCTTGGCAGCTTCTGGAGACAGTTTAAACTTCCCCAGTGATCTGTGATGCACAGGAGACATTTTTGGTTGTCACACTGGGGGAGGAGGCTGCATGTCATTGGCATCTGTTGGGTGACACCTACAATGCCCAGGACAACCACAACAAATAATTCAGGCCCAAATGTTGCTGGTGCTGAAGGTGAGGTCCTAGTGTTAGTCACAGGAGGAAAACCCAGCAGTCTCGAGGAGAGGCCTCTTCCCAGGGCAGCCCAGGGGCCATCAGGAGGGTTCATCTCATGCATTAGAGGCCTCGGGAAGAAGGAGGCTTCCTTTCTTCCATCAAAGCAAGCAAATCCTTTGAAAGCTGCATCTCCAAGGGCTGCCCCGGGCTCATAGCAAGCAACCTCAGAGCCCAGAGGCGAGGCTGTGCCACTCAGCTGCCCTCTGGGGTCACAAAGGCATCACTTGGCTTCTAAGAGCTGATGAGGCCTCTCGCAAGGGATTCTGTGTGCATGGGCTGACCCTGAAACTTCCCAGCCTCTCTTCTCAAAGCACCCTCAGGTGACCTCTCGGGGGTTACCCCTCATTGATACCGTGTCTCCTCGTGTTTTTGTCCAGACTCCAATTCCAGGGTTTCAGAACCACATCGCAGCATCTTTCCTGAAATGCACTCAGACTCAGCCAGCAAAGACGTGCCTGGCCGCATCCTGCTGGATATAGACAATGATACCGAGAGCACGGCCCTGTGAAGAAAGCCCTCCCCAGCCCTCCGCCGCTTCCACCCTGGCACGTGGAGCAGGGACAGGCAAACCTCTTCCTTTGCAGACAGAACAGTGAAAAGCTTTCAGTGGAGGACAAAGGAGGGCCTCACTGTGCGGGACCTGGCCTTCTGCACGGCCCTAGGAGCACCTGGAGGCCGCCACGGAAGCTGAATGACCTGTGTCTTGAAGAAGTTGGCTTTCTTCACATGGGAAGGAAATAATGCCAAAAAAATCCAAAGCAAAGAAATACCTGGAGTGGAGAGAGTGTTCCTGCTGAAACGTGCATAGGAAGCTTTTGCCCCTGCTGTTAACGCGGGCAGCACCTACAGCAACTTGGAATGAGCAAGAAGCAGTGCGTTAACTATCTATTTAATACAATGCGCTCTTTATGCGAGTGGCCTGCTCTCTGCTACCTGGACTTTCATTCTTCTGTATTAGGAGGGCGGCTGCTGTCGCCCATTCAGACTTGCTGCAGAGTCATTTTGTGTCATATATCGTCTGCGTCTCCCCAGTCCCCTCAGAACCATGCCCTTGGATGGTGACTGCTGGCTCTGTCACCTCGTCAAACTGGATGTGACCCGTGCCGCCTCGTTGGATTGCCGGAATGTAGACGGAAATGTACTGTTCTTTTTTTTTAAACAATGTAATTGCTACTTGATAAGGACCGAACATTATTCTAGTTTCATGTTTAATTTGAATTAAATATATTCTGTGGTTTATATGAAAACTTCATGATTCTTGGAGACACATTGTAGCGTGCGTGTGCGTGTGCATGAGTGTGTACGTGTTGCCACTCCACCAGATAGAACTGTGGCTGGGACATGTTGAGGGAGAGGGTCTAATTGTAGCTGTAGGAGTTTGAAGAAACAGAGAGCAAGGTCACAGCAGTGAAAAAGGCCACCAGGTGCCCCAGAGACCTCCTAGACTGGCCATCCCTCAGTGCAGGTTCTGGTCGAGGCTGCACCCTTGGTCCTCCCAGTGCTGGCATCCGTTTCTTTCCATCTGGAGATACTCAGACTCCCGGGGCAGCTTACAGGAGCTCAGCCGCACTGGGTCGGTGCATTCGTCAGCAGCTGTAAATTGCCATGGAGATCCCCTCTTCCAATGGCTGGTGCTTTCATGCCCTATCCAAGGCGTGAAAATTATCCCGTCTCCGCCAGGATTGAAATACTAGGGGAGAGCTGATGGGGAATTGGAACAAAGTGAGACTGAGGCTCTGGACAACTCGTCTCATGATAGCACCTTCCTTCCCTGTGACCCAGATAAGGCCATTTTCTCTCGGGAACAGAGCAGGACACGCTGCCAGAGTTGGCTGCCCTGAGCCTTCTATTGATCAAGTTTGCTAAGTGTGTCAGTGTCTTAAGTCCCTGCTTAGAAGACACTGGACCTCTTTCCACTACAAACTGACTTAAGCCTGATTTTAAAAGGGCCATCACATTTCCCTTGTTGTTTTTTTGAAACAGATCTCACTCCATGGCCCAGGCTGGAGTGCAGTGGCACAGTCATAACTCACCGCAGCCTCCAAACTCCTGGGCTCAAACCATCCTCCCAACTCAGCTTCCCGAGTAGCTGAGACTACAGGTGCGTGGCAATACACCCAACTAATTTTTAAATAATTTTTTCTAGAGACAGGGATCTTGCTGTGTTGCCCAGGCTGGTCTTCAGTTCTAGCCTCAAGCAGTCCTCACTTCAGCCTCCAAAAGTGCTGGGATTACAGGTGTGAGCCACCATGCGCAGCCCACATTTTCATCTTTACTCAGTTTCCTATGCCTTCAAAGTACTCCCTACATTAATTACCTTGAAAATATGCTCCTGTAAGGCCATTTGCCCCCATATCTTGAATGTTCATCGGCTTAGGGCTCACTCTTCCGCTGTGCCACCCGTGTGTTGTTAATTTTCTGTACCCTCCGTTAGCCACAGAACAAACCCTGCAGAGAAAGTGAAGCCTCTGTGTAGGCCGATGCTCCATGTTGAGCACCTTCTCCAGGAGCCTGGCTGTCCACGGTCAGGTGTCTCCATGGAGCCTCGGAGATGCTCCCATCATGATGCCTGAACTTGTCCTCCAGAGGAAGCAGGAACGTAGGCGCTTGTCAAGGAGATGCTGTTGGCACCTGGGGAGGAGGAACATCCGTGCTGACATCCTGCCCAGAATGAATGTAGCATGTGTTCGTCATTGCTGATTCTGAAGTACAGGAAACCCTACCTCATTATTTTAAGAGCCTCATTCAGTTTTTACTCTCCTATTGTTTGCAGCAATCTTCCTACCCTGACAGCTGCAAACTTCAAAACAATGAAAATCATTGGACTCTGTGTATGTGTCAAAGGTAAAGACCACCTTTTGGGAGGCCGAGGCGGGAGGATCACTTGATGTCAGGAGTTCGAGACCAGCCTGGTCAACATGGTGAAACCCCATCTCTACTAAAGATACAAAAAATTAACTTGGCACTGTGGCGGGCGCCAGTAATTCCAGCTACTTAGGAGGCTGAGACAGGAGAATCATTTGAACCTGGGAGACAGAGGCTACAGTGAGCCAAGATCACGCCAGTGCACTCCAGCCTGGGCAATAAAGTGAGACTCTGTCTCAAAAAAAAAAAAAAAAAAAAGGACCAAACAGAACTATCTAGTGTGAGGTACATGGCTCAGCATCCCACCGGCAGGGCCAGGAGAGGCACCTGGATCCTCTTTCTTTGCCATTCCTGTGACCTGGGATTCCCTCTGCTGGGGGCATTGTGCTGCGTTGGCACTCCACACAGTACACTGTTTCCAGCCTGCCCACCGCCAGAGAGGTAGAGAATCGGAACCCACAGTGGCCATTTCTGGCCGTCCAGAAGGGCGCTGGCCATCTGCCCTTCAGATTGTTTCCTTCCCTTCTCTACCCAGTAGTTTCTTATAGGAAGAGGCCCTTGCGCTCAGACTTCCTGTCCCTGCTCCCCCAGCTGCACCATCTCTTCTAAAAATTCAGATGCCGTAGGAGTGACCCCATCCTGGACCATTGTGATGGCCCTGGTTCTCTGGGAGCTCCGTGGAGCGACTCCCATTCCTCTGTTGGGGCTGCAGTTCTCAGTGCTCTCCCAAGCCCAGTGAGTCCCGCAAGTGCTCCTATTTGAAGGTCTTAAGACAAACTCTCCTGGTTTCTCCCTGAGGTCTCCTCCCACCATTTCCCCACCATATTCCGGCGCCTCTGGCCTCTGGGACCCACAGTCTCAGGGTTTTGCATCAGACTGGGCAGCAAGCACCTCACTCAGGGATGCTTCTCAGCCAAGGGCTTGCACTTCTCTCGTATCTCATCGGTGGAGCTAGAGAGGAGGAGATGTGCTGGTGTGGCGAAGCCACAGTGTCTGGTGCTGCCAAAGGCAAGAAGTGACCAAGACCACTTGAGCTGCCAGCTAAGGGAGTGGGGGAGCAAGTCAAGGACTCCCTTAGTTTCCCCACTGCCCACAGCAGGCTGCACACGTGGCCATCCCCACCCTGTCCCACATGGGTTTGCACAGGCGTGGGCCCTGAGTCTCTTCCCCAGCAGGCAGGACCCCTGTCTCCCGGCACGGAGCTGTGGGTGCCCTCCTGCCACCACTGTGGATTCTGTGTAGTAGAGAAAACCTGCCTGCAGAGGCAGAAGTCAGCAGATATGCGGAGAGGCAGACACAAAAGATTAGAGGGGGAGAGTACAGGGCTTGGTGTTTAAAACCCTCCCAGCTCCCGGTTCGTGTCCCTGAAGCCATTCTGCATTTCTTGCCTTTGAATGCTCACGATAAAGTGCTTGATTGTTTTTGGCACAAGCGTTCCTCTTTGGGTTTGTTTCTCTTACTGGCAACCAAATGACTTCTACCTGATTTCCTCCAAAGGAGGTACATGGCTGTGTAGACCCCACACAGCTGTGCAGGCAACTGTCTTCCTCCCACACCCTCTCCAGCCAACCCCTTCTTTACATCCACACATGCGTTCACACACCGTGCCCCTCGTGTCAGTTATCCAGTGCAGCATGACAGATGGCCACATGCTTAGCAGCTTACAACAACACGTTCATTTTCTCATAGTCCCTGTGGGTCAGGACTCCAGGCACAGCTTCTCTGGGTCCTCTGTCCAGGGTTTTCATCCGCTGCGGTCAAGGCAGCAGCCAGGGCTGGGGTCTTATCTTGAGGCTGGACTGGGGAAGGATCCACTTCCCAGGAAGTAGGGATTATTGAGGGTCACCTTAGGGTCTGTGCTTCACACATGAAACATCATCACAAATGACATGTGAGGAGGGCGATATTTGATACAAGGAAGAACCTCCCCCAAACCTAACAAAAAACATCAGGGTTCTATTTTCACTCTTTCTACTTGTATTTAAATTTGGGGTTTTTAATTGTCATTCTATTTGTTTAAGATGGAATCTTGATCTGTTGCCCAGGCTGGAGTGCAGTGGCATGATCTCGGCTCACTGCTACCCCCGCCTCCCAAGTTTAAGCCATTCTCCTGCCTCAGCCTCCCAAGTAGCTGGGACTACAGGCACCCACCACCATGCCCAGCTAATTTTTGTATTTTTAGTGGAGATGAGGTTTTGATATGTTGGCCAGGCTGGTCTTGAACTCCTGACCTCAGGTGATCTATTCACCTTGGCCTCCTGAAGTGCTGGGATTACAGACGTGAGCCACTGCACCTGGCCTGAATTCAGTTTCTATGCACATCTGTAAATTGTATTTGCACTGCACTGTTTTTTTAAATTGATAAAAGTTATGGTATACGACATGTTTTTGTATATGTATACATTGCAGAATGGTTAAATCAAGCTAATTAACATATCCATCACCTCCATTATTTATTTTTTGTGGTGAGAACATTTAAAATCTCTCAGCTGGCTGGGCACAGTGGCTCACGCCTTAATCCCAGCACTTTGAGCCATTGAGGTGGGCAGATTGCTTGAAGCCAGGAGTTTGAGACCAGCCAGGGCAACATAGTAAGACACCATCTACAAAAAAAAAAAAATTAAAATTAGCCAGGTATGGTGGCCAAATGCCTGTAGTTCCAGCTACTCAAGAGGCTGAGGCAGGAGTTGAAAGCTCCAGTGAGCCATGATCCTACCAATGCACTCCAGCCTGGGTGACAAAGTGCAAGACCCTGTCTGTAAACAGAAAAAAGAAAAAAAAGGCCATATTTGGGGGCTCACACCTGTAATCCCAGCACTTTGGGAGGCCAAGGCAGGTGGATCACATTAGCCCAGGAGTTGGAGACCAGCCTGGGCAATATGGCAAAATGCCCTCTCCACAAAGTACAACAACAACAAAATTGCCAGGCATGGTGGTGTGTACCTGTAGTCCCAGCTACCCAGGAGACTGAGGTGGGAGGATCCCCTGAGCCTAGGAGTTCGAGGCTGCGTTGAGCCATGGTCGCATCCTGCATTCCAGCCTGGGCAACAAAGAGAGACCCTTTCCAAAAACAAAATAAAAAAGGAATGCAAAGGATTGCAGACTTCATCCTGAGTGTGGGAAGGTCACTGAAGGATTCCAAGCAGAGGATTGGCTTGATCCGAGTTGCCTACCCTGCCAGTGGCTGGAGAATGGGGAAGACTGGATGTGTGAAGGCCAGTCAGGAGGCCAGGCAGAGATGGGGGTGGCCCGAGCGATCATAGTGACAGCTCAATGTGTTCCTGCTGAAACATACTGTTGACCCCAGCCAGAGGCAACAGAGGTCTCGGTGTGAGGGGCAGGCTTGGACGGGGAGCTCAGGACTGTAGTGGAAGCCCCCCATGCCGCCCACTCCCCTCCTTTGGGCCTTGGAGGCAGAAGCTCAGCCTCCTCGGTGAAGACTGCTCCTTGAGCCCACTTGCTCCAGAACCATCCCAAGCTCCTCCCTAGAGCCATGTTAACAGCCAGTTCCCCACCCATACCCTTTCCCAGGACGGCTGGGGGTGCCCTTTGTCCAGCCCACCGCTGCTGCTTGGATTCGTGTAGAGAGCTGGGCCTTCTGAGCAGAGTGGGGACTGGGCCAATACATTTGCCTGTGCACCAGGCCAGTCCCAGCTGTTGGCATCAAGTAGGAACCGGAAAGACATCACTGGAGGATTAAGTGGGTAAGCAGCCCCTCAGCCCCGGGGGGTCCTGTTTATTTTCCTCTGGCCTGGAAATTGGGGTCCCCCGAGAGACTCCTCTGCTTTCCAGCTCTGTCAGGCCAGGAAGAGGCTCTAGTCCATCCCACCACCCAACCTTATCCCAGGCCTGGATGGTTCATGGCCCTGGGCTACTCCAGAGATGGTCTCAGGGCTCACTGGGTTGGCCCTGCCTGCTCTTAGCTCTGCACGTGGCAAACGCAGCCCTAATGGGTCATTCCATCAGACTCTATCGGGCCCAAAGCGGGAAAGCTGAGGAGGCTGGCTCCACCCAGAACAGGAGGCCACTGCCCTGCAGGTGAAAGCCTTACTGGCCTTTGGTGGGGAAGTTCATTGAGATGCCCATCCACCTGGCTGCTGCTTTTTAGGGAAGCATCATCCTGGGGAAGTAAGCAAAGAAACAGTCTAAGGCTGGGTGCGTGGCTCATGCCTGTAATCCCAGCACTTTGGGAGGCCAAGGCAAGAGGATTGCTTGAGCCCAGGAGTTTTGAGACCAGCTCAGGCAACATAGGAGAGAGCAGCCCCCTATGTCTCTGCAAATAAATTTTAAAAATTAGCCAGACATGGTGGTGCATGGCTATAGTCCCAACTACTCAGGAGGCTGAGATAGGAGGATCATATGAGCCCAGGAAGTCAAGACTGCAGTGAGCCGTCAGGGCGCCACTACAGTCCAGCCTGGGTGACAGAGTGAGACCCTGTCTCAGAAACAAAGCAGTCTAAGCCAGAACTTGAGAAGTGCACACAATTCCCTGATTTTCTTATAGCACAAGATTTCAGAGTACCAACTCGGATCTATTTCCAAGAAATATCTAGGAGGAAGTATCACAGTGAGAAAACTCTTGGGGACCTTCACCCAAAGCCAGCCATAGTGGAAGGCAAGAGATAGAATGTAGGTCCCATTCTTCGCACTGTGAAGATGAGCTGGGCAAGTTCGAATGCCAAAAGGTCCTGTGAGTCCCTTTGCTTCTTTATCCCTTTGAATTTGGGTATTGATGTTACACAGTGGATAAGAAGAATGAATAACTGTCTTTTGCGAAAGGAAGCTTTTACATGTCTCTCCTCTTTCCATCTTCTAACCTTCATTATTTTCAAGAAGAAAAGAGGCTGGGCGTGGTGGTTCATGCCAATAATCCTAGTACTTTGGGAGGCTGAGGTGGGGGGATCACTTGAGGCCAGGAGTTCAGGACCAGCCTGGGCAACATAGACCACATCTCTTTAAAAAAAGAAAAAATTAGGTAGGCATGGTGGTGTGTACCTGTAGTCCTAGAAACTTGGGAGGCTGAGGAGGGAGGATCACTTGAGCCCAGGAGTTTGAGGTTGCAGTGAACTATGACCATGCCACTGCACTCTAGCCTGGGTGACAGAGCGAGACACTGTCTCAAAAAAAAAAAAAAAAAGAAAAGAAAAGAACTAAGTGTCATGTTGAAAATGGTCTATAAACACTTGGAAGCCTTGTGGTAAACAAACAAAAGCTTTATTATTTTTTCTTTCATTAAAAAAATGGAGCATTGAAGAGAAACAGCCTTTGAACCCCCGGGTTCACCCCACACTAAGCAAAGTAGCCCCAGATAAAGATGGCGCAGGTCACGCAGAAAATAAGGTTGACGTCCAGGAGGGTCTTCACCAAGGGGTTTTCTTCCAGGGAAACTATGATGGGTTCTGCTCTGGTCGGGAGCTCTTCCTTGCCCTTGTCCTGTATTCCGCAGAGCCACAGGATGGCCTTCACCACTTTGGACTGCTTCGGGGTCATGTCACCTAGAAAGAACCCAGCAAAGGAAGGCCGTAGAGGTGGTCTGTGTCTCCCAGAGAGGCGAGACGGGGACACTCACCAGGTGTGTTCAAGTGCTGGGATTACAGGCATGAACCACCAGGCCTGGCTGAAATCTCCCAATTTTTTTTTTTTTTTTTTTTTTTTTTTTTAGAGTCTCACTCTGTCACCCAGGCTGGAGTGCAGTGGCGCGATCTCGGCTCACTGCAACGTCCACCTCCCAGGTTCAAGTGATTCTCCTGCCTCAGCCTGCCATGTAGCTGGAACTATAGGCATGCGCTACCGTGCCCAGCTAATTTTTGTATTTTTAGTAGAGGTGGGGTTTCACCGTGTTGGCCAGGCTGGTCTTGAACTCCTGACTTCAAATGATCCACCCGCCTTGGCCTGCCAAAGTGCTGGGATTACAGGCTTGAGCCACGGCGCCCAGCCGAAATCTCTCCATTTTTAAACGTTAACTTACATTTTATTGAAACTGTAGGTGGGCCAAGCCAAAATATGCCTGCAAACCGCCAGTTTAGAAGCACTGAGAGAAGGCACGTCGTGTTCCTGCCTGCGCGTGTGTGGAGCATGAGGATGAAATGAACCGTGTCTTCATAGGCACTCAACAAGTGTTTGTTTACTCTTAGTACCCGTAGGAAGCTTCTGTTGAAAGTTACTAAAAACTCCTTTCCCATGGCCAGAGCGTGGGGACAGATCAGACAGTGGAGCCAGAGGATGCTAAAACTCCAAGTCTGCCCACTTTCCTGGCTTGTAATTTGATAGGAAAAAAAAAAAAAAAAAATCCCCTTAACGCGTAATGCTTCTTGCTGTAACTGAGGAGAGAGGCTACTCACAGCTGTGGGTTTTAGACATGTTTTCTTGAACCATCTCGAACTGGACTCTGCTGCTGCTGCTGGCCTCTGGCATCCCGTTCTGAGAGAGGGCAAGAGACAAGGGAGCTGCTGGTGGCGCTGGTTCCTTCTGGACCACGGGGTCATGACGAGTAAACCAGGTCAGGTGGCTGACCTAAGGAGCAGGAACGAATGATGTGAATGATGAGATTTGTGGTGGAGGTGGGGCCGGGGTTTTCCATCCTTTTCTCATACTCCCCACCCAACCCCACACTCAGCCTTTGTGTCTGCATCTGCTCCCAGCCCCACCCTCCCACCCCATCCTCCAACAAGCGTCACGTCCCTGCGCTCTTCAGCATCAGCGCACAATTTCCCCGCTCATTCCCACGTCTTTCTCCGATAAACCCCATCCTCATGTTGCTGGGATGTGATTATCCCTCATTCTAATCCCCAGAGCTTAACCTTCACCCTAGAGTATTGCGGGACCCCAGAATTGGTCATTTCAGCTCATCCATTTCTCCGGCCACAGGGATTGAATTCCGCAGAGCCACAGGATGGCCTTCACCGCTTTGGACTGCTTCTGGGTTCGCGGATGAGCATGTGTCCTGAGCTGACTTCATCAGTGGGAATCTAGAACTTCTCTAGAAATTCTGGGACAGAAATACTTATGCTTATTTTTACCTTTTTTTTTTTTTTAAGACAGGTTCTTGTTCTGTCACCCAGGTGGGAGTGCGGTGGCATGGACATAGCTCACTGCAGCCTTAAACTCCTGGGCTGAAGCAGTCGTCCCACCTCAGCCTCCCTAGTAGCTGGGATTACAGGCATGAGCCATCACGCCCTGCTAATTTTTTCTTTTCTTTTCTTTTTTTCTTTCTTTCTTTCTTTTTTTTTTTTTTTTTTTTTTGTGAGACAGGGTTTTGCTCTGTCACCCAGGCTGGAGTACAGTGGCATGGTCATAGCTCACTGCATCGTCCAACTCCTGGGCTCTGGCAATCCTCCCCTCTCAGCCTCCCTAGTAACTGAGATTACAGGCATGAGCTATCACGCCCTGCTAATTTTTTCATTTTTTAAAGAGATGGGTTCTCACTATGTTGCCCAGGCTGGTCTCGAACTCCTGGCCTCAAGTGATCCTCCCACCTCAGCTTCCTGAAGTGCTGGGATTACAGGAATGAGCCGCCGCACCCCAGCCTTATGTTTACTTAATGACAGTAAAAGAGGGTATCTCTCTAGAAGGTACTGGGCTCCATATGGGACGTAAGAATCAAAGCAGAAGTGCAGATGGATTCTGATGACCTTTTCAAAGTCCTGAATAATCCTGCCCCTGAATCCCAACCCTGGACTTTTCAGCTTTTTGGACAATCAGTCTCCTTCACTTAAGTCAGTGTGGGTCAGTTTTCTGTCACTTCCAACAAAAAGTCTCAACAGATCTAGCCATCAGCCCAAACGTACCATCTCCTTGGAGGGCGACTCTGTGAACCAGCTCACGGTGGAGACAGTGATGAGGGTGACTGTGGACAGGATCATGGAGAAGTAGAGGTAGTGGATGCTCTTCACCAGGACCGGGCGCTCATCTGGCTGGTCGCACCGAGGCTGCACGTAAATAAAGTCCAGGACCAGCCTAATCAAGCCCAGGAACAGGCCCGAGATCAGGCCCCAGAAGGCACCCTGCAACATCAGAGCAAGATCGCCTTAGAGACGCCAAGGCCTCTGGCCTCCAGGAACCTCAAGAAGCCATCTCCAGGGCTTGTCTTTCTTGTGGTGGTCACTGCACGCATGGGTCAGCAATTTGGAAGGGTTCTGCAATACTGAACCATTTATCTTTTTTTTCTTTTTTTTTTTTTGAGACGGAGTCTTTGCTGTGTCGCCCAGGCTGGAGTGCAGTGGCACGAACTCGGCTCACTATAAGCTCCGCCTCCTGGGTTTACGCCATTGTCCTGCCTCAGCCTCCCGAGTAGCTGGGACTACAGACGCCCGCCACCTCGCCCGGCTACTTTTTTGTACTTTTAGTAGAGACGGGGTTTCACCGTGTTAGCCAGGATGGTCTCGATCTCCTGACCTTGTGATCCGCCCGTCTCGGCCTCCCAAAGTGCTGGGATTACAGGCGTGAGCCACCGCGCCTGGCTCATTTATCTTTTTATAATGAATCGACTACTAATAGATTACTAACACCCTCTTAATTTAGCTTCCCTGTTCAATAACAAAAAATGCATTAATATACTTTTGATGAGAACTTCTCACTGCTTTTTTTTTTTTTTTTTTTTTTTTGAGAGACAGAGTCTCACTCTTTCACCCGGGCTGGAGTGCAGTGGTGCAGTCTCAGCTCACTGCAACCTCTGCCTCCCAGGTTCCAGTGATTCTCCTGCCTCAGCATCTGAGTAGCTGGGATTACAGGCACCCACCACCACACCAGGCTCATTTTTGTATTTTGTGTAGTGGTGGGGTTTTGCCATGTTGGCCAGGCTGGTCTCGAACTCTCAACCTCAAGTGATCCACCCACCTCAGCCTCCCAAAGTGCTGGGATTACAGGTGTGAGCCATCGCAGCAGCCCTCTCATTGCTTTTTTGCAAAGGTCAGATAAACACCCTCTCTGTATCTTCCACCATGAAACTCACCCTCCCTCTCAACACCCAAGTCCAGCCTGTATCTCCCTCCAGTGCCCTCCCCTCCCATCCTATCCCAGTCCTCAAGGGGCAGCACTTGGTTCTGGCCTAGTGGGAGCAGTCCAGAGCTACCTTTTCATTGGTCCTCTTCCAGAAACATCCCATGATGAAGACCACCGCCACGGGCGGCTGCAGGTAGGAGCTGATGGACTGGATGTAGATGAAGAGCTGGCCACCCTGGCTGGCCTGGACCACAGGGATCCATAGGATGGAGACCAGGACCAGCAGCAGCACAAACACCCTGGTGCCAGCGGCGAGAGGCACAAATTAGCATCATCTTCCCTGAACATTTACTCCTCTTTCTCTCTCTCTTTTTTAATAGGGTCTTGTTCTGTTGCCAAGGCTGGGGTGCAGTGGTGAGAGCATAGCTCACTGCAGCCTCCAACTCCTGGGCTCAAGTGATCCTCCTGCCTCAGCCTCCCAAGAAACTGGGATTACAGACACATGCCAACACTCCCAGCTTATTTTATTTTATTATTTTGAGACAGAGTCTCACTCTGTCACCCAGGCTAGAGTGCAGTGTGCCATCTTGGCTCACTGCAACCTCCGCCTCCTGGGTTCAAATGATTGTCCTGCCTCAGCCTCCTGAGTAGCTGAGATTACAGGCACCTGCCACCACAGCTAATTTGTGTATTTTTAGTAGAGACGGGGTTTCACCATGTTGGCCAGCCTGGTCTTGAACACCTGACCTCAAGTGATCCACCGGCCTGGCCTCCCAAAGTGCTGTGATTACAGGTGTGAGCCACCTCGCCCAGCTGGGTTATAATTATTTGCTTATTCTCTTCCTTCCCTAGCTCCATAAAGGCAAGAACTGAGCCCTTTCATGGTTACGTGCCCTGTGCCTGGTACAGAGTAGGTGCTCGTTGAGCATCTCCTGAATGAACCAATGTGTTGCACGTGGAGTCCTAACGCTCTTCAGCCTGGCTAAGTTGCTGGCTGGACCTGGACTTTGCCTCTGGGTGGGCTCAGCTCTCTCTTCCCCCTGCCCCAGCCCCACCCAGTAGGGACTTACCTGCCTACAATCATGAGCTCCTTCTCAGATGCCCGAGGCCGGAGGTGATTCCAGAGGTCCATGGTGAAGATGGTGCTGGCACTGTTAAAGATGGAGGTGAGGGAGGACATGAGAGCCGCCACCATCACAGCCATCATCAGCCCACGGAGCCCTGGGGGCGGAAGGGAGGTCATGGGCCTCGGCCCTTTTCTGCCAAAGCAGCCGATCCCAGTGGGCTCAACTGGAGGAGGCAGAACCTCAGGGAGGACGGCGGGGCAGAGCTTCCTGCAGGACTCAGCCTTTCATGGGGAGCCTAGAGCCTGTTCCTCCCTCCAGCCCTCCCTTCTTGGCCCTGCCTTGGATCAGAGCCCATCCAGTGATCTCCTTTCTGGGTGCTCCAGGGGACTTGATGCAGGGGTGAAGGGACTTTACCTGTGGGCAGGAGTTCCAGCACGAGTTTGGGATACGCGATGTCAGAACAGCCCGAGGGGTTGCTGCAGATCTTCCGGCAGATCTCGGGATCTGCACAAGCCACTTGATCTACGGAGGAAACACAGGCCCAGAGGTGAGCAGTCAGGCCCGCAGAGCCCCAGGCCCAGGCAACATGGGGCCGGACACAGGCTTATCATGTGGAAGTTTATAGCTCAATGAGATAAAAGAGAGTCTAGACTTTATAAGCTGTGACCTTGTTACTTACGCTTTCTGAGACGAGTTGCCCTGTTTGTAAAACTAGGATAATAACATGACTTTATAGGAAGTGCTGGAAAAACTTCAGCTATTGTTATCATAACCCAGATGAAGCTGGGACACCTAGTGGCTAGTGGCCAGTCTTACAATAATGTCTTTTTTTTTTTTTTTTTTTTTTTTGAGACGGAGCCTCTTGCTGTGTCGCCCAGGCTGGAGTGCAGTGGCACGATCTCAGCTCACTGCAACCTCCGCTTGCCAGGTTCAAGTGATTCTCCTGCCTCAGCCTCCTGAGAAGCTGGGATTACAGGCACCCACCACCATGCCCGGCTAATTTTTGTATTTTCAGTAGAGATGGGTTTTTGCTATGTTGGCCAGGCTGGTCTCGAACTCCTGACCTCAAGTGATCGGCCCATGGTCATTAACTCACTGTTCAGTAACAGCTGCTCACCTGTCCTGGGCTAGTGAATCATTTCCTATATGGAGTAGATTCTCTTGTCAGAATGCTTCACACCCTCTGATGCCTGAAATAAGATGCCTCTAGCCCAGTTAAATCCAAACATAGCACAAAACCTTCTTCTTCCACAAACCCAACATTAACTGAAGGTTTACTATGACTCAGGAGCTTCAGCAAGCTTTGTACATATACCTCATTTAATTTTTACAACTCTATGGGGAAGATACTGTTATTACTCCTATTTCAAAGACAGATAAACTGAGGCCCAGAGGTTAGTTTCTCCAGATTATATTGCTAGTAAGTAGTATGGCCAGGAGGCAAACCCTTAGTTTATTTCAAAGCTCAGGTAGAGAAGATTGGCTTTGTAAATACCGCATTTCTAAACTCTGTGTGTGTGTGGGGGGGTGTGTGTGTGTGTTTTTGAGACAGCGTCTTGCTCTGTCACCCAGGCTGGAGTTCAGTGGTGCGATCTTGGCTCACTGCAACCCCAGCCTCCCAGGCTCCAGCCTCCCGAGTAGCTGGAATTACAGGCAGGCACCATCACACCCAGCTGATTTCTCTTTCTTTTTTAAAATTAATTAATTTTTTATTTTTATTTTTATTTTTTCTTGAGACGGAATCTCAATGTTACCCAGACTGGAGTGCAGTCGCACAGTCTCGGCTCACTGCATCTTCCACCTGTGGGTTCAAGCGATTCTCCTGCCTCAGCCTCCCAGCCTGTAGCTGGTATTACAGGCGTGCCACCACACCCAGGTTTTTTTTTTTGTTTTGTATTTTTAGTAGAGACGGGGTTTCATCATGTGGCCCAGGCTGGCCTCGACCTCCTGGCCTCAAGCTTTCCTCCCGCCTTGGCTTCCCAAAGTGCTGGGATTGTGTTTTGAGGGTTGTTTTGCTTCTCTCTTAATTTCCATATAGTTTCTTTAAAAATATGTGCCATTTCTCATGGATGAAGCTGGAAACCATCATTCCCAGCAAACTAACACGGGAACAGAAAACCAAACACCACATGTTCTCACTCATAAGCGGGAGTTAAACAATGAGAACACATGGACACAGGGAGGGGAATATCACACTCTGGGGTCTGCCTGGGGTTCGGGAGGAAGGGGAGGGAGAGCATTAGGACAAATATCTAATGCATGTGGAGCTTAAAACCTAGATGACGGGTTGACGGGTGCAGCAAACCACCGTGGCACATGTGTACCTGTGCAACAAACCTGCACGTTCTGCACGCGTATCCCAGAACTTAAAGTTTAATGAAAAAATAAAAAATAAAAATATGTGCCATTTCTCAGATGGGTTTAGCAGAAGAGGGTTTTTTTTTCCAGGCTCACAAGAACTCAGGATCAGAAAATACTTTTATGCAGCTGTGGACTCAGTTGAAGGTTTAGGAGGGAGCTGCTGGAGTCGTGGTGGAGACAGAAGTGCAAATAGGGAGGCCAAGTGCTTTGTCCTGAAACTGGCACTTTAGACCTGGGGTTCTCAGCCTTCTAGTGGACTTGTTAAAAAACAGGTGGCTGGCACAGACATATGAAAAAGTGGTTAACATCACTAATCATCAAGGAAATGCAAATCAAAACCTCATGAGATATCATCTCACCCTAGTTAGAACGGGGATCATCAAAAAGACAAAACATAATACATGCTGGTGAAGATGTGAAGAAGAGGGGGAACTCTTACACGTTGTTGGTGGAGATGTAAATTACTACAGCTAGTATGGAAAACTGTATGGAGGTTCCTCAAAAAACTAAGAACTACCATACGATCCAGCAGTTTTGCTACTGGGCATATATCCTGATATAGTTTGGCTCTGTGTCCCCACCCAAATCTCATCTCGAATTGTGATCTCCACATGTCAAGGGAGGGAACTGTAACCCTCACATGTCGAGGGAGGGAGGTGATTGGATCATGGGGGCAGTTCCCCCATGTGTACTCATGATAGTGAGTGAGTTCTCATAGATCTGATGGTTCTATAAACATCTGTCATTTTCTGAGCTTGGACTTCTCTCTCCTGCCGCCATGTGAAGAAGGTCCTTGCTTCCCCTTTGCCTTCCACCATGACTGTATGTTTCCTGAGGCTTCTCCAACCAGGTGCAACTGTGAATCAATTAAACCTCTTTCCTTTATGAATTACCCAGTCTCAGGTAATATCTTTATAGCAGTGGGAAAATGGACTAATACGTATCCAAAGCAATTGGAATCAGTATAGCAAATGGATACCTGCACCCCATTTATTGCAATGCTATTCACAATAACCAACATATGGAATCAACCTAAGTGTCTGTCAACAGATGAATGGGTAAAGAAAATGTGGTACATATATACAGTGGACTACTATTTAGCCATAAAAAAGAATGAAATTCTTTTTCATGTTCATTCATGGCAACATGGATGAACTTGGAGAATATTATGTTAAGTGAAATAAGCCAGGCACAGAAAGATAAATACTGCATACTCTCACTCATATGTGGAAGCTTAAAAAGTTGAGCTCATGGAAGTAGACAGTAGGATAGTGGTTTCTAGAGGCTGGGAAGGGTAGTGGGGAGGAGGGTAGCCAAAGGTTGGTTAATAGATAGAAAAGCACAGCTAGAAAAGAGGAATAGTGTTTAGTGTTCTATAGCACTATAGGGTGACTATAATTCACAACAATTTATTGTACATTTTCAAATAGTTGAGAGTAGATTTTGATTGCCCCCAACACGAAGAAATGATAAATATTTGAGGTGATAGATAAGCTAATTACACTGATGTGGTCATTACACATTGTATAATGTATCAAAATATCACACTGTACCTTGTAAGTATGTACAATTTATATTAAAATAATTAGTTAAAAACATTAAAAGTTAAAAATACTAAGAGAAAAACAAAAAAAACAGATGTTCCTCCAGGGATTCTGATTCAGAAGGTTTTGAATGAGGACTGAAAGTTGGCGCTTCTAACAAGTTCCCAGGAGCCACCGCTGAACTGGGGACCACACTTTGAAAAGCACTGGTCTGGGCCTCCAGAGAAGGGAGAGGGACTTCAAATACACAATGCCCACCTCACTCCTCTAACTCACCTTACTCTCTAAAATTTATTTTGCACCTCTCACTTGTACCATATGATAGAGTATTTCAATTTATAGTTTATGTTATTTTTCCATGAGTACGAGACTCATCTCCTACATTAAAAGTCGTAGGTTCATGGAACATGGTGTTGTGTCTTATTTAATAATGACTGTTGGCTGGATGCGGTGGCTCACGCCTGTAATTCCAACACTTTGGGAGGCGGAGGTGGGTGGATCACCTGAGGTCAAGAGTTTGAGACCAGCCTGATCAACATGGAGAAACCCCATCTCTACTAAAAATATGAAATTAGCTGGGGATGTGGCGCATGCCTGTAATCCCAGCTACTCAGGAGGCTGAGGCAGGAGAATCGCTTGAACCCGGGAGGCGGAGGTTGCAGTGAGTGAGTGGAGATCACGCCATTGCACTCTAGCCTGGGCAACATGAGCAAAACTCTGTCTCAAAAAAAAATAAAAAAATTGGCTGATGGCTGTTAAGACAGATGGTCAAGGTCTTGTTATTGATCTTCCATATATCAATCCAGGTCTTCAGACATAATTTGCAAGAGTAAGAGTCAAGTTTTGGAGTCAGCTACATCTGGGTTCAAATCTGGGCTCATCTGGCACTAGCTCAGTAACTCCCAGAAAGGCATTTAGCTTAGGAGTGATCCTGCATTCCTTTTTTTCCCCCTTAACCCTTACATCCAATCCATTATTAATCTGATTGGCTCTATGGTGTACTTTCAAATCACTGCATGGGTCAACTGTTGCCTCCTCAGAAAGGACTTCCCGGGAAACCCTGTCAGAAGTAGCTCTGGTCTGACATTCTTTTTGATATCTCCTTGTGCATCCTCCTCCTGGAATTTAGCACAGTCAAAAATTATTTATTTTTTTACTCTTTTTTGAAACACAGTCTCACTTTGTCACCCAGTCTGGAATGCAGTGGCTCGAACACAGCTCACTGCAGCCTCAACCTCCCAGGCTCAAGTGATTCTCCCACTTCAGCCTCCTGAGTAGCTGGGACTACTGTGTGTGTGTATTTTTTTTTCTAGAGATGGGGTCTTGCCATGTTACCCAGGCTGGTCTCAAACTCCTGGGCTCAAGCAATCTTCCTGCCTTGGCCTCCCAAAGAGCTGGGATTACAGGTGTGAGCCACTGCACCTGGTCTTATTTATTTACTTATTTCTGTCTTTGTCCTCCACCACTAGGATGTAAGACCCTCTACAGTAAGGATCCTGTAGTCTCGTTCACTTATGGGCCCCCAGAGTCTTCTAGAATAACACTTGGAAGATAATTGGCCTCAAAATATTTGTTGAATTCATGGAAGAATAAATAAATGAGTGAATGAATGATTTTTTTTTGAAACAAGGTCTCACTTTGTCACCCAGGCTGGAGTGCAGTGATCATGGCTCACTGCAGCCTCGACCTCCCATGTTGCTGGGACTATAAGCAAATGCCACCATGCCTGGCTAATTTTCGTATTTTTTGTAGATACAGGGTTTCATCATGTTGCCCAGGCTGGTCTCAAACTGCTGAGCTCAAGCGATCTGCCTGCCTTGGCCTCCCAAAGTTCTGGGATTATAGGTGTGAGCCATCACGCCTGGCCAAATGAATTAATTTCTCTAAGCTTCAATTTCCTCATCTGTAAGATGAAAAGAATAATAGTACCTACCATATAAAGTTGTTTTGAGGAAGAAATGAGGTAATACATGTATAAAATAATAATAGTAAACACTTGAATAGCGGTTACTGTGTACCTCTATACCAGGAACCGCTTTAAGCCTTGTAAAATATTACCCCCATTATACAAGTGAGGAAACAGAAGCAAAGAGACATTAAATGCCTTATGCAAGGTCAAACACCTCATAAGCGGCAGAGCAAATTCATGCCTGGGCCTTCCAGATCAGAATCCATATTCATAGCCACACTACACTCTGAAACTCTTTCATAGGGACTGGCCCTTAGCAAGTGCACAATGAATGTGGGTTGCTTGAAGCCATATTCTTTTCTTTTCTTTTCTTTTCTTTTTTTTTTTTTGGAGATAGGGTCTTGCTATGTTGTCCAGGCTAGAATGCAGTGGTGTAATAATAGCTTACTGCAGCCTCAACCTCCTGGGCTCAAGCAATTCTCCTGCCTCAGTTTCCCAAGTAGCTGGAACCACAGGTGGGCACCACCACACTTGGCTAATTTTAAAAAATTGTTTTTGGTAGGGAGGGGGTCTGGTATTGTTACCTAGGATGGTCTTGAACTCCTGGCCTCAAGAGATCCTCCTGCCTCAGCCTGCCAAAGTGCTGGGATTACAGGCGTGAGCCACTGCACCTGGCCTGAAGCCGTTTCTGTGTTTCTATGTCAAGACTTGCTGAACAGCTGTATATTTTCCAAGTCACCGCAAAACCCAGATCCCAGTTCTTAGCTCCCTCTGGGTTTTCCCAAGCCTTTTGCCCTTTCCTGGAAGCAGGACTAGGGACTATTTTTGGGTTCCTCATCCCACCTGGGCTGGAGGAACACAAGGGTTCAAGGTCTAGCACCATGGACAGTGCCCCCATTTGCCTTCCCCAACTCTTTTCTCCTACTTCTTAAGGGTCCTAAATTATTTTGACTAAGCTTCTGAGCCAACCACAAACCACTTCATCCTACCCTTTCTTAGCTTCTGTGTAACATGTAGGATAAGGCACAGGGGAGGAAACTTTCTGCTTTCTATCCCCTTTAATAACATCCTTGGTGAACTTCTGTATAGATCACCAGTTTCTGACACCACAGTGTCTTCTGGTGACGTTGCCCCTCCTCACTATCATTTATCCCCGTCGTATAAACCTATTCCCTTACCACATTAAGAAAAAAACTAAGGGCCGGGCGCGGTGGCTCACGCTTGTAATCCCAGCACTTTGGGAGGCTGAGGCGGGCGGATCACAAGGTCAGGAGATCGAGACCATCCTGGCTAACACAGTGAAACCCCGTCTCTACTAAAAATACAAAAAATTAGCCGGGCGCGGTGGCGGGCACCTGTGGTCCCAGCTACTTGGGAAGCTGAGGCAGGAGAATGGCGTGGGCCGGGGAGGCGAAGCTTGCAGTGAGCCGAGATCTCGCCACTGCACTCCAGCCTGGGCGACAGAGTGAGATTCCATCACAAAAAAAAAAAAAAAAAAAAAAAAAGAGAGAGAGAGA